>NW_013524912.1:500114-614771 GCF_000836215.1 Papilio polytes
AGGAGCAGCTCCAGAGGAAGCACGAGGAGTTGCAGCAGATGATCGTCAGGCAACAGGAGGAACTGCGCCAGGTCAAAGAGCAGTTGATGCTCGCCAGGCTTGGGATACTGCAGCCAATCGCTAATGTAGGTAACATTTTACTATCTGTTTTTTGCGACTACGCCCGTGTGAAATTAAAAAAATATTAAACATAGCCTATGTTACTCAGCGATAACATAGCTTTGCATAATGCAAGAATTTTACAAATCACTCCAGTCGTTTTAGACTTATTTCAATAGATATGCATATTTGCCGTACGTTTCTAATATGACTAGGGAAATTGTAGACTAGACTGGATTTAGTTCCCAGCCTTATTGCAGCACCATAGAAAATGACATCGAATAAAGTATCACTTTTAGAAAGTGTCAATTTTTTTTTAATGAACACGTATTTAAGAAGTTACCGTGTTATTACAACTTAGCTGATCAACTTAGAATAGCAAGGTGATGATTACACCTATCATTTCATTATTTATTTATATTAATATCAACCATGGTGTAGCCCACGGCATTAGTTGCCGCAAAGAGTATTTCCACGTTTCGAGTCTGTTTCTCAGTTCAATAGTCTGAATGTTCACGCACTTGTATTACTAATTAATTGTTTTAGTTGTCTTTTATTCAAAATATTTCCCTGGGGTTCGAATAGGTAGGGGAAATATTACCTTTCTGTATGTCTTTTGTTGATTAAATGTAGACAGTTTAACAGTGGTAGTGCCCGCTTTAACATGTTAGCAGTGCAGGCCGGCACGCCCCGCTAATACCACGACCACACAGAAGACAGCCTTCAAATGGAAGCAATTCCGTGTACAGTCTGATGAGTGTGGTGCCGGAGGCCCAATTTAAGTCCCTTTCTCTTTACCACCCTTTTCTTATAAAGAAAGGTTGGGAAGGGGAAGTGGGTTTGACGGTGGAGGAGATGCATAGGAAAGGGAAATATACTCTTTATGTGCGTCTCCTCCTCCGTCGTTTAAGGGTAGGCAACGCATCTGCAATTGCGGATATCTATGGGCAGCGGTCGCTTCTCCATTTTGGCGGATTCTAGTGGCCGCTTGCTCGTGTGCCACCTTATGATGTAAAAAAAAAGACAGAAATCTCGATGGCCTCTACTATCGGGACTTAATAAAAAAATGAAATAGTACTTGTAGCAAAAATCCCGTTAGGTGTATATTTTATGTGAAATTATTACATTTCAGGTGCCAAATCCGTACAATTCCGCCGACAACCGCGAGCAAAACCAGCGTGTGCCGCCGCAAATATTGTTCGAAGATTCTCAAAATCGTGGCCCGGAGTACCAACAACCGCCTACCTCAACTGGTCATCAACATGACATGCCTTAGATATGAACTGGAACACTTATTATTTTCTCGTCTATATGCTTATAATGTGGGTTTCCATTGAAATATTTGTATGAAATCGTATAAATCCAACATGCCTAAGAACTGTAACACTTATTATTTCCTTAATATGCTTGTAATGCGGGTTTCCATTGTCGAAATTTTTGTATAAAATTGTATAAACACTGTCTTTATAAAAAAGACAGTATGTCTATTTTTTCACTGTTTGTTTTATTAAGGTAAATGTCAAGCTCAGTTTCAGTTGTTTTTTTACCGCGAGGATACAACTTCAGCATTAAAAATACAATTATTTCTACAATGGATTTTCAGGGTTATTCTTCGCACATTCATGAAATATTGATTATTTTCATATAACATACAGGTTTTAATATATTTTATAATCTATGATCGAGTACGGGTTCTCTATGGTTCAAAGGAATATGGAAATGTATCAGAATAATAAATAATTTAATTACAAGCAACATGAACGGTCTGTTTGAAGAAAGTCGGAATAGTACAAAGAACGTAAAAATATTAATAATAAATATGCTCTTGTGGAATCTGAGGTACCATATTACCAATATCAGCCTACACCAGTTCTGGAAAATAGCCGTATCACGATCTACTGGGACCGATCTATTATTACGGACAGGACTATTGCTGCCAATAGACCTGATATAGTAATAATAGATCGGTCTGAGAGTTGTGTAATGTTAGTCGATGTCACTATCCCACATGACGAGAATCTCGTGAAAGCCGAAAATGAAAAGCTATTAAAATATTTGGATTTGGCTCACGAGATTACCGCCATGTGGCGTATGAAATCGACTACCATTATTCCGATAGTCGTTTCGGCACACGGGCTGATAGCGAAGAGCTTCGACCAACACCTCAAGAAGCTCTCGCTAGACAGTTGGATTAAGGGCCCGATTCAAAAGGCGGTTATTTTAGAAACCGCACGACTAGTGAGGAGGTTCCTGTCTCTGCAGCCCTGACCACTGGTTGCTTGAGTCATCGGATTCCGCAGCCGGTGGACTTACTATTTTTTTATATAATATGTTTTATTTTGTTATTTTTTTAAGAAAATCATGTGAAATGTATTATATATAAAAATAAGAGAATAAAGATATGAAGATATTAATAATAAAAACATTCTGTTTATTTCGGTCAACGCCGTTAATAAAATTAATAGCGGAAATAAATAATGGAAAATTAAATTGTTTAAGTTTATTTTTGGTCAAAATAATTTGATTACATTAACATTAATGGCGGATGTGACGTACATTGTCAATAAAACAAGAAAACCTGTGCTCGTAAATTGATAATGCTACACGGTTTAAAAATATCGATCGTATAATTTTAATAAAATTAACAAAGGGGATATAAGTGCAAATAGCGTATTTATTTTCAGATTTCTTTAATAAGCAGACAGTAGAGTCTTTACTATTGATATACTTCGTATCTAGGTGGCCATCGATTGCTTAATTTTTCATAATTTTGCTATAATTTGGGTTGGCACGCCGGGAACGAGACTACAAGTCAGTCCGGCGTGCCAACTTAAACACATTGTTGAGTCCAACGCCATCATGATCCACTCTTGAAGTTTAAGTTTTAATTATTTGAAAGTCTATTTAGTAACATACTTACCTCTAACACTAAATATACTTTAATTATTTTTTAAGCTTGCCATATTTAACTCAAAAACTTTGCAGAGTGATAACAAACTTGTTCTTCCATTACTGTGTTATTTCTCATGAATAATAAACTAATATTTTTTTTTTGTTAATACTTTATCGTTTTAACATTTAATTTTATTAGTAATATATATTATATTATATTAATGAAATAAAATGTTGCTCGATACTAAATTTTTTATATCAATTTGTTAATCATGTTATGAATTCTTTATATTTTTAATGCTGTTTTATTTGTAGTTAAGTAACCATTTGAATTAATCAAAATCTAAGCTTAAGTTTAAAGTAAGTTGCTTTTGATGATGTTTAATCGTTCAATTAATTGATTTTTACAGTTTCTATTAAATATATATATATGGGGACTAATTACATGTGAATTGAAGACATTGTAAAAATACACTTGTTTAAAACCATGAAACCAAAGACGTTATGTTTTTTTTATCATTTTCATATAAATATTAAACGAAAACTACGAAATAAATTCTTTATCATACTATTTATTACATTTAATCATAGGTAACTATTTTATTACAATAATATTAACGATGAAAAATATTTGAACTTCTCTACATACGTGTATGTGAGGTTTTATTCCCGTAAAAATATACAATATACTTGAATTGCTTTAAAAGTACAAATTGTTATTTGCTTTTATTTTTCTATATTGTGTTTTTAGAACAAACTAAATCTGGTATATAGTGCCAAAAAACACCTGTATTTCTAATATGTAAATATTAAAAAAAAAAACAGTATACAAATTAATGTCAGTACAAATTATTGAATTGCCCGATCTTGCTTTTTTCAACCAATTTAGTTATAAAAGTTAACTAAAATACATTGTTGATAAACTTAATTGTATTGATTTTTTAATTAACTTTTTTTAGTTGTTTGAAATGTTATTTAGATAACTATTAAAATACAAATTCAAGAATAAACATTATTGTTCGCTCTCTTTCCAAACAGTTTTATTTTTAAACAAATTAATTTGTAATATCTTTTAATAAAGATTTAATATTTTAGAGACAAATTTTAAAAATAATCTCAATAATCGGCTGTGTTTATATTTTATTGTTTATAATTAATATAATTATTGAAGAAAAAAAAATAATTAAACAAAATTATTTTCTATCGACCATGAGCTTGTTAAATTGCTTTTTTAAATAAGTTCTCAATGTTTTTAAAGAAAAAAAATGCGTTACACATTATTGTTAAATTGATTTATAAAGTTAAAATATTACTAACGTAAAGACAATATGTGAAAAATTATAATAATCTTCATATGATCTCAGTTTTGAGATAAATCGGTTAGTAGAATCGAAGGTAATTTCAAACTTGTTTAAGATTATTTCAACCATCCGAGTCCTTAAGCGACTTTTAATGTCTACTTAGAGACTGCGCGTACAAGGCTTGGTTGTGAGTGTACCATTCGTACAGGCGCTATTCTCAGCCTAATGTCTACTTTTAAATATTATCCAATTTAATATTCTATATTATAAATGTACGTAATTATATGGGAACAGAATCAATAATATTATTAAGCGTGTAACAGTTTCGTGAGAAATATCAGAAAGCATTAAAATATACACGAAACCATCTTTATATAAATAAGTAGCTGTGATTTGTGGTTTTGTCTGCGTAAATAAAAATAATAAAAATGTAACGTAGCTTTTTAATGGTGAAACAATTTTCTAAACACGCCGAGTAATTATGTCATTTCAATATATATAAATATACAAATCTTTCCTCTTTGTAATATTACTATAGATGTTACTGGCTTTGTTTCCATACGCGGTAATTAGATTTAATATATTTTATATAGAGATATTATGTCATAAATGTAAATTAGTTTTATGGTAACTGTAGACATAAAGCCATTTAAGGAATCATAGATTCGTAGATATTTTAGCCCGAGGTTTCCTCAAAGACAATATAGAATATAAGTACGTAAACGTTATATATGATAGTGTACGTAAAAACCAAAGTCGGCTTATTTGTGTTGTAGGTTTTCAAATACTTTATGCGGCCATGAAAATTTATGAGAATGTATCGTGTCTTTCATGAAGGTATGAGAATTGTACTACAAATTGAGACGATGACGTTACGCCTTTCTCACAAATTTTCATGTTAACCTCTGTAGTCGGAAACTTTTGTACAAAAACCTATTGTCGTCTCTTTCCTTCTCTTTGATAAAAGAGATAACAATATGTTTCGGTACGGATGTTTTGAAACCTTGCGGTTATAATATAGATTGTATATTGTTTTTCTCTTACGCACATATAATCAATATCGTAGTTCTCTTGTTAATGTATAGAAACATAGTGCCGTCTATATCTTGTTTCGATCGTTTTAATTACATATATTTATATATATATTTGATGCATTCGCTTTAAATGATTTATGTAAACTCTTATATAACAAAAGATGGTGTGTTCTGTTCTTAAAGAAAAATAGCTAATTGAACTTGAGAAAAATTAGGCAATTTTAAGACTAATATAAATCATTACTTGTATAAAATTATTCGTCTCTCTGCTAGTGCTAGCACTCAGAGATATTGAGTTACATCGAGAAACATTTGATTGTTACTGCTGTCATTTAGTATGACTATGAGTGTGGTAGTCAACAATAACAATATAAGAATAGAACATTAATATTTGGAGTATTTTAATTTGTATTAGATCACTAAAACTGGACAACTTGTCAGTTTTTTTTAATACAGGGTAAAGACAAAACGGTTTAGGAATTCCTGAGAATCATGACTTCACCTGTAATATGCATTTTGAATCATTATACTGTAAATAAAATATACTATTATAAGTTTGTTTTGATTTATATAAAATTTATTCTACAATTTAGTGGCACATGTGTTTCTTAATTAATTGAAATAAATGTATTCAAAAATTGGAGTTTCATTTGCATACTTTAGGCCATTTAAAAATAATGCTTCATGTCATTTGTTGACCTTTGCACATTCGCCAGTAGTATCCTTTTAAATTTAGTAGTTCCGTGTGAGATCCACGCTCGATGATTTTACCTAAAAATATATATATGTTAATTGTCAGATTCCACTGGTAAAACATCTATATAAATGTTATCAATACGTTTTCTTTGTCTTCTGCAATAAGTGAAGAGAACAAAACGTTTTCGTACGAAAATGTACATTTAGGCAGTGAAATTCCATGGTAAATTATAGTATTGCAAAAAGGTCTAATAAAATCAGGCTGCCATCGTGTAATTAAATGGATCGAATAGTCAATTTTGGTAAGATGTCTGAAAGAACCTGTGAGATTAAACAATCTTACTGATATCATAAATGTAAAAGTTTAGATGGATGGATGTTTCTTAGAGTTTGTAGCTAACGGTAGAACGGATCTTGATGAAATTTGACATAGACGTAGAGGATAGTCTGGAAGAACACATAAGTTACTGCTTTTTTTTTTATTCCATGCGGATGGAGTCGCGTGCGAAATCTAGTACACAATAAACCTTTGAAACGAATCCGTCATTATTCGACGTTTACCTTTGTCTAAAACACAGATGAGGTCGGAATCCTTTATTGTAGAAAGGCGATGCGCAATTGTTATACACGTACGCCCTTTGGCAGCTTTGTCTAATGCTTCAGACACCGCCTGAAATTAAAAAAAATAGATATTGTGGTAGTACTATCACCACGTAAGTCACTTTTTGGCTATTTGATGCCATTTGCTAAATAATCAGAATACGCATCGTTTCCGCCTATCGGAAACACGTATTTTACATTAAATATAACTCAAATTAAGTTTACACAGCTATTATGCAGTTTTTTCTCTCCTAAAAAGTTTCTTTTTGACTTCCGTGGTGTTAGAACTACAATGACGATATTTTCAAAGAAAGTGATGTGATGACGTCAGGTAATATCGAGCTAGTGTAAGTGAAAATAGACGTTAAATTTGATTCTATGAAAAAGGACTGGGTTTATATTTAGGTCGTCGTGTAACTTTAAGATTAGAAGACAGCGATCTTGCGTCAATAAGGTATTTGTCCATGTTAGATACAAATATTCACCTTTTCGCTGTTAGCGTCCAGCGCGGAAGTTGCCTCGTCCAGCAATAAAAGTCGCGGCGACCGTATAAGTGCCCTCGCGATACACACTCGTTGCTTCTGTCCTCCGGACAACTGGGCGCCGCTAGAGCCAAGGTTTGTGTCATAGCCCTACAAACATTATTTACATACATTAAATTGACAAAACACGATGAGACGAAGATTCATATGAGATTTATTTCAATTAAAATGACTCCTGATCCCAAATTTCAACTGTCGTAGCATATGAAAAAAAAAATAAAAAAACATATTACCAACTTATTTTATGAGCAATACCAAAAAATATGGCTAGAAAGAAGTTAATTGTTACCTTGGGTAGAGAAACGATGAAGCTGTGTATATTAGCAGCTTTAGCAGCGCTTATAATCTCGTGCATCGATACTTTACGATTATTGTCACCGTAAGCGATATTCTCCGCTAAGGTGCGATCAAACAACACTGGTTCTTGCTGTACTACGCCCAACTGACGCCGGAGACGCGGCAGTGTTAGGGACATACGGATATCACGGTTGTCCAATTCCTATAAACAACCAAACCAATTAATTAAATCATACTAAACTGTATCGTTTAATTTTTTGTAAACCAATAGGTGTACCAATACATCCAAATTTTGTATCTTATACACAACTTTATGTAATTCAGATATATTCATTGTTTTTTCTAATACTTCAATACGTCGGCATGCTTAGGGAAGGCAAGCGGGAAGACAGACACAAGACGTTTGTATCTGGTCGCTTAAAAGACTGGGTTAACAAAACAAGGCCTAGTTTACCATATCTGTTCTTACTTAAAGGCTGGCAGTTCCAAAATACGACTGCTTCTTTTTATGATATTCTACCGTTGTGCTTAATCTTAAGATTTACTTAATATATTAAGTAAACAATAAATGAAAAGGCATTGTAAGTACTTAATGTTATTAATCTCCGTCAAAATTTAATAAATAGAATTAAATTACACTTAAACATCTTGAACGAGCTTTACCAAAAGTCGGTTATATTAAACATCTTCAGAACTAGTTAATGTGTTACTTTTCTGCGTTAATCTCAACCGAATTTAGATAAATCACTGTAAATCGTAAATATTAATCAGGGCACCGAGGGCCACTTCTTCGTGCAGCGTCCTCGTCTTGTTTCTGTATTCTTATTTCCCTTTCTCTCAATCTCCGTTCTCTTTCAAACTCCTTCATCCTCACGATATAGTCGTCATGTTCGCAGCAGAGGTAAGCATGTCTCTCGTGATGACACAAATGAACGAATGGAAAGTTTTTATATCTACAGACTTGATAATTCAAAAGACAATGAGCGCAATAATCTCGATACTTCGGGGGAATACGCGCGGACACCAAATGTTCCTCTTTAGCTATCATAACTCGTTTAGCTCGCCTGAATTTAAAACCGGAGTTGGAATCAAACGTTGGTTTATCGTCTTGATTTAGGTTTAGATGCCACGTCTTCATCGTGCCGAAGATTTGACCCATTTTTTATACGTAACGTACACAAAACTATAAAATGTGAAATAATTAAGAATGAAACTTCAAAAGGGAAATGTACATATTCCGCAAATTATTGCTTCGTTGTCACAATTGACATTATCATTTTTTTCTTATCGTGTACATCAATTGTCAATATGATTTAAAAAGTTTCATTAATCAGTAGTTAAAAAATAATCAACAAAAATATTTTTTAGGTACTTACAATATTACCAGAATCGGGATCGTAGAAACGTTGCAACAATTGTAAAATCGTAGATTTACCGCAACCAGACGATCCAACTAATGCTACTGTTTTACCCGCTTCGACCTTAAGGTCTATGCCTTTAAGAATCTGTTGATGGGGTCTAGTCGGGTAGCTGAACTCCACATCTTTGATGGCAAAGTTACCAGTTGCAGTCTAGAAATAGATATATCACAATAAAATGTTAACAGGGATGTTTAGTAGTGTACTAAATTAATCAAAAGACGCGGATCGTTTCAGACATGACACTATAGTAAGCTAGCGTTAAGGTAGTATAACAAGGTTAGTTCATACATTAGTAAAATAAATATCTTTACCCAATCTCGCCTATCCTTCAAACCATCTTCTGTTTTCACTTTAGGTTGTCTATTTATGATCGATAGTATCCTCGCACCGCATGCTTTGGCCGAATTGAAACTAGGAGCATACACTAGAGATTGTCCCAACATGTAAGCCCCGTACATTAGCGCTTCATTTACCCTGTTAATAAAGATTATATAGAATTATATGCTACTTAACATATTAAAGAAAACTTTTGATTGTACATAGTAGACGATAAGGTAACAGTAGTACGTAATAGGATAATTTCACAAATAACTTCAGCACTTACAGCAGTACTATTTTGTACTCAAGTCCCTCGTATGCGACGAGAACAGCGCCGTATACTGTCGCACTACAGTACGACATAAAAGGCACGTACACGCCCAGACCGAGTACCAACCCACGCCATCTGGTCTTCTTGGTCATAGCAGCGCCGGCTTCTACTAATGCCTCTTCGAATCTTTTCAAGAATGTTTTTTCCACGCCTGAAAACACAGTTCTTAGCAACCTTCTTGGTTCTACGAACAGCTGGGTTTTATATTGCATTGTTTACTAATTTTGTGCTTTGCGTTTGTAGAACTTTTGAGTTTGTAAGTACTGTGACTCGGATCAGTTTTGACATGAACAAAGCCCAACCTAGTTCCTTCATTTTATTACATCCATCACACATCTAAGCGATTCTATTAGAAATAGTTGTATCTTCTATATTTTATCATAAAAAATAACTAACCTAAACTCTGGACCGTTTTAATGCTGACAACAGCTTCAGTTGCTATCGCAGTTGCAGACTCCATTGCTGCTCGCTCGTCTGTTTGTGACTTCTGTGATACAATTCCTTCTAGCCAGATACTTCCCACCATCTATTACAACAAAGAACTTTTATCTTAAGCTTACTAAATATATATTATACTAACATTATAAAGAACAAAAATTTGTATTTTTGTATGTAATTATTTCACTTAAAAACTACTGGGGCGATTTTAAAAATTTATTTCATCATTAGAAAGGTAATTTATCTGTGAGTAACATAGGATATATTTTTTAATTTCACCCGGATCAAGTCGCAAGCAACAGTTAGAATACCATAAACGACAAATAAAGTACAAAACAGGAAATAGAAAATTTAATTCGAAGGAACAGATAATTTTGGTAATTCCAGAATGTAGTGTGTACTGAATTGTTGAAAATAAACCTGCTGAAACACTTACAAGTGGTAAGAACGCAGTGCCAACTAGAGTTAGCTTCCAGTTGTAACAGATAGCCATTATGAAGCCGACTACAACAGAGCTGGTGCCTTGTAGAATAAGTCCTATTCTTAATCCAGTAGCTCCTTGCACTTCCGCCGCATCGCCACTCAGCCTCGCGCACATTGCCCCAACAGTATTCTTCTCTTTGTCAAAAAACCCAATTTCCTAGAACATTGCAGTTAGTTGTTAAATATAATCTGTAGGACAAGTTTTCTTAGGCTTTTCCCGCTCTTTTCATGGATAAAATTTTTCTCCCCTCAGTCTGAACAGATTCCTCATATTGCACAACCATGACATTTTAAAGAACGATTACAAGTGAAATTTTACGATGAAAAAAACTAACCTGTTTTAATATAGCAGAAAAATATTGATGTCTCAATCTCGTCGTCATCTTTAATCCTGCATGAGTAAACGTTGCACTCTGTAGGAACATTGAGACGCCAGCCACGGCCGCCACTACCACAAACATGCCTGAATAGAAGTCTGCTAGGTAAATGATCTCACTGTGATCTTTTAGAACAAATATCTGAAAACAAATATTAACTTAAGGATTACATTCGACTGACAAGATCTTTACATACTTCTGCATCAATACATGAGCACGCTTCTAAATTTAAATTTTAAAATAAGAATACGTTTTATTCTCATTCGCAATCAAATGTTTTTTATCTGTTTCCATAGCAACCATTATGATTAATAGGACTATGAGTTCTACATTCCGTAATACTGTAAATGATACTTACGCCACCGGTGTATCCAAATAATAGTGCAAATATTGGGAAACAAGCGCCTTGAATAAACGCAGCGATTGAACCGACGACAATATACGGCCATTCAGATCCGTTGAGTTTCAAAAGATCCCAGTCACTGACGGGTTTGATTTCCTAAAGAAAAAAAGTAAAAATTATACCAATTTTATAACGACAGTTTGTATTTTTTTATCTTTTAACCCAGTTGATAAATAATGCAAGTTAAATTACACCGTTGTGAGTTCTGCCTTTACTCAGAGTCGTGAATGAGTTAGATTTCTCATAAAATCAACAGTGATCGAGCTCTTAACGTCAACTAACCAGGTAGATATGAAAAATTAGAACATTAAATACCGGGAACTTACTTCATCATCGTCATTATCTCCCTCATCTTCAGATTCGTAATCACTGTTGAACACCATGTTATGCTGACCCATCGATATGACAGAACTTATCGAACCACGGGGCGTCATCCAATCGTGAGATTCTGTTAAAGTACCAATTAATAATTCAATGATTATTGAACAACTTTTGTGTCAAAAAACAAAACTAGGAAATCAAAAAATTCTAACGCTATTTTTTTATAAATTTCACAAAATTAAAAGATATTTTATTTTAGCCGTAACTAGGAAACGAGGTTAATTTTAATAGAGTTTTTACAATGTTTTTTTTTTTTATCTTATGCTAGTGAATATTAATGCGTTTTACATTAACCGATTAAGTGTCATACAACTATTATCAATATGTTATAATAGTAATGTTCTAAAGATATGTGTTTTGGATTTTCTATAACATACAAAACCTCAAAAATGCTATCACTATTGTAAGAAGATCGCAGACGGACTTCGTCGGTAACATAGGACTGCAGCTTTCCCTTCTCGGCCGAAGACGAAGAGGCAGATTTAAAACAAGATGGTAAGATGTGATGCTAAGAGACAAGTGCGAGTGTCAAGATTTGGATCAGGGTGTCGTAGATACAACGAAGTGCAGGAGATCAATCAATAAAGCTGAACCCACTACCTTTCGGGATACAAGCCCGGATAAGAGAGACATACTATTAAAATATTAAATTAATGTTATTAAGTGAATACCTCGTTTAATTGAATGATGTCTATGAAGTCGCCTTGTTGATCTGCGTTTCACATCCACTCTAGGAACCAAAGCTGCTTCACCGTTCTCTACGACGCCGTCCCCTTCCTCAGGTAATGTCTCAATGACGTCTGGCTCTTTGTTTTCGTTACCAGTCGTTACCAATTTATGATAGAAACCTGGTTTATAAATATCTAATTGTTATTTAAAACTGCAATTGCAGGCAGTTTTTATAGTATAATTAATGACAAATGGCTTCAGTTTCTTCTTAAGAAGTACAGAATATTTGGACTATCTATTACCAAATGAATAGATTCATTGAAATTTATAGCGAGCATTATTTTAATTACCTTTGACTTTCATAAGTTCTTCGTGGGTCCCTTGTTCCACGATAGCACCTTGATCCATGCAGATAATGCGGTCAGCGTTTACAATTGTTGATAACCTATAAAACAAACGATGAGAGAAAAGGAAATTGAGAAAAAATCAATACATTCAGTGTTAGCTAAATTTTACGGTAGCTCGAATTTTGCACAAGACACATGCTTGAGTTACCGTTAAGTTTGAAACTTGTCTTACCTGTGGGAAACCATAATGGTTGTTCTACCAGCGCTTGCTCTGTCCAACGCCGCTTGTACTTGCCGCTCAGAGTGCGGGTCGAGGGCGGACGTCGCCTCGTCGAGTAGTAACACGGCCGGTTCCCGCAAAAGGGAGCGGGCTATCGCTATCCTCTGCTTCTGTCCTCCTGACAGCGACGCACCTCTTTCGCCTATTACTGTGTCATAACCCTAAAACATTAAAGAAACACTTACAGATAAGTACTTATATATTCATAGAAATTCAAAACTAGACTTGACAATAACCAACTGTTCTTTATTAGGTCACTTTTCAGTACATACAAGTTTAATTACCTTTTATCTAAATTACGCAAAACACGCCAGAAAACATTGCACCAAAAAAAAAATTCTCACATAAGTATTCAATACTCACATTAGGTAGATGAGTGATGAAGTCGTGTGCGTACGCCATCTCAGCAACTCTTTGCACCTCCTCCCTTGTCGCTTCAGGTATACCAATAGCAATATTTTCGTAAATCGTACCGCGGAACAGCACCGGTTCCTGACCAACGACGCCTGCAAAGTGACAAAATATACAATTGGAACAAATCACAAGGAGATTATAAAAAGTTTTTTGTGATGTCGTTCTTAGTTTTATTGTAAGAGAATAAAAAAAATGAATATACCCTTGGTGAATTTGCAATGGATATATTTTGTGTTAACGTGCATGTGAAAAATTATGTCATCTAAACAAATTAAATTGCTCATCTCTTACCTAAACTTGATCTAAGCCAGCTCAGATTTAAACTCCTTACGTTCTTTCCGTCTAATTTGACAGTCCCAAGCAGCGGGTCGTAGAGTCTCTGCAGTAATTGCAATATAGTGCTCTTGCCGCATCCAGACGAGCCTACAAGCGCAACGCATTCGCCTGCTTTAATATGCAGAGAGAATCCTTGAAGAACCTGATAAACATATTCATTCAGTATACTTATTTATTATTTATTACATTCATTAACATTTAATTCATCTCACACATTCAAGACATGAAGAACGTTATTGTCGGCGTCAGTCAAGAGCTGAGTGAATCGGTAGTTACTGAGCTAGCGCGTACCATCATTCGACTGCGTCTTTACTTAGTTTAGTTTAGTGGAATGGACAAGCGCTGGTTTATTAACAAAAAAAAATGTAGAAAAAGTTAATAAGTACCTTAACATTAGGTCGAGATGGATAGCTGAAGTTAACGTCTTCAAACTTGATGTCTCCTAAAACTCTTCGTGGCATCAGACCTCCACTATCCAGGCTGTCAATGGATGGCTCTCTATCTAACAGCTTGAATATACTGGCTGCAGCTCCCCGAGCCGCCGCAAACACTTCCGCGTGAGGCACGCAGAACGTTATAGATTGAGTTGCCATATACACGCTGAATAGAATCTACAAATAAAGTTTTAACAATTAATACTTTAGGATCTGAAGTCGTGACAGAGTGAGAGGGATGCACTTCAGTATAGTTGTTTCAGTGGCCATAACGAGTACCTTTAATTCAAATAACTCACACTGAACACAACTCCAACAAGATACTTCCTCTCGTCGGTAGGTTTTTCCCAGTCGATGAGGATCAGACGGGCTCCATACGTCAGACCTATCGCATTCAACGAGTACGTAAGTACCCAATTGAACCCAGTACCCAAGCCAGTGTACAAACCCCTTTTGCGCCCATAGCGTTCCGCGGGCTCCAGTAAACGACGATATCTGTAAAAAACAAGAGTCATAAATACTGCAATAATTAAAATAAAGATAACACATTCATTTTCTTCGGATAACATGAATTAATGAGGTTTAGTGGCCGTATTCAATATGGGTTTTAAATTATTTTTTACTAGCTTCCGATTGCGACTCCGTCTGCGTGGAATTAAAAAAAAAGCAAAAAGAGATGGCCTATGTGCTCTATCAGACTGTCTTCTACGTCTTTGCCAAATCCCATCGAGATCCGTTCAGCAGTCTACAAACTCTAACAAACATCCATCTATCCATCTAAACATTCGAATTTATAATATTAAGTAAGATAGTTTAAAATCCCTCCTCATTCTAAAGGCTAATTAAATAACGTAATGCGCATCAAATCGATTAATTGAACAACCGATGGAGGAGTTTTGAGACGATCGTTTAGGAAGAAAAAACAAGATAACGAATATTAAAAATAATTTTATTCCAACTGTGTGGATTAGAAAACTGTATTAGTTTGAAACAAATACAGACGCAGAATTGCTTAATAATTAGCAAATATTTACTAAATGTATAACAATTCCTCTCTTGACAATGAAGATAATAAGATAACGTACTGAAGTTTTTAGTAAAGGCATCATACTATGAATAAAGATTATAGTACATGCACAGTGTGATTTAGATAAGAGTAAATTAGAATTTATCCCATTGTTTTTTTAATTCTAATTCGTGACACACTGTCAAATTGTACGCCAAAACATTTTAACAAAAATCATAAAAATGTCATCGAAAAATGTAACAAAAGTCTTAAAACCATTTATTATTTCGTTTTTATCTTTTTACATCCAAATTCATAAAACCATTTTTAAATTGTCATCGTGTAATAAAAGTTATACTTTTGTATTACACAATTCAAAATCAATTGTAGTAGTAATCAAGTATCCGAAAATATTGCGAAACGATTCAAATGAAAATAAATGCTTACGATTGAGATCTAAATGAACGTGTCAGTTAATTTGTTGATTTAGCGCGAGCATTTCACAACTTGCAAAAGTGCAATGACCTCTGTACGCTTTCTTTGGAATTAGTCGGATACTTCATTACTACTGACACTGCTGGATATAAAGATTATTGCCATTCTCACTATTGTAATCCTGTTACGTGAAAAATGACTGAAACCTTAAAGTTATTTGGTAAATAAAATACGCCAGGTATCTATCTATCTATACTATTATGATAAAGCGTAAACACACACTTCTTTGTTGCCGAAAATGTCAGCAATTACAGCATGTTTTTGAATAATTCCTTTTTTAATAAAACGCCCTACACTTACGTCACGCTTTAGGCTATATACTTTCACGCCTATAAACTTAGAGGGTAAATATTTTGGATAAAACCCCTAATATGGGGTAAACCATAAGTTGCTACCAACATTAAGGAAACAAGATTGCTAAGGTTTGTCACGTCGTGTCAGTTTGACATTTGCTATTGATAATTTGACAAATGTAAACAATAAAATAAAATTTTCATAATTTCATGCGGATGAAGCCGCACTGGAACAGCTAGGTCAATTATAAGAGTAAATAAGAAAACTACACTTTTTTTTAAGACTGTCACGATGTGATCTTATCATATCTGATGCAAATAGCTATTTAACAATAATCTTACTCACAGATGTGTGGTGCAATACATTCTACAAGCTGATTAAATAAGAACAAAATTACCTCTCAACTTCCTTGGTTTCTCCGCCAAATGCTACAATAGTTCTTACAGATTTTAACACCTCTTCTGCTTGCTTCCCAGCCTGACTGTAGGCGTTCATCTCTCTAATGGATGACTTCGTTTGATACTGTACACAAATAATAATAATAAAGATTATTGTAAACTTTGTTATTACAACACCAATATCCCTTTGACTCCTTAACCAGGAAAACCTGCTTTTAAGGAGCCAATGCCTTCCCTTTCAAGTATATTTTATAACAAAAAAAAAGAATCAAAGTCATTTATATAGAATTAAACTATTAGAAGCTAATTAATTTATTATTATTTAAATGGTAATTTAATTTAAACCCAATTTCGACACGTATTTAACTAAATATTGTCCCGTTTTGAAGTTACATGTTCTTGATCTTCATTTGTCAAGTTACTTACGTTTGATAAAATTATCGAAGCGGTAATAGAGAATGGTACAACAGTAATGCAGGCCAATGTTAATTCCCATCCCATTGGGAATGATTGGCAGAGACAGAGGATGGCCGTGCCTGCAAGATTGGCGACAACACCGAGCTTCTCACCCATACCTTCCTTTAGTTTCATCATGTTTCTGGCAACAAAGACAATATCCGTGAATAATTTAAAGTGTTCTAAGATCACCAATTTACTATTTATATATCAGAGTATATGATGAAAGGCATGAGATATAGTAATAGCGTTTGATAATGGAGGAGATATCACTTCAAGTTCTATAGTCGTAAAGTAGAAGCACTGTTTATGCGCTTTGTATAAACAAATATGATTAGTATCTCACTACCGCTTTTTAAAATTTACTCCCCTCTTTTGACATAAATTTTGTTCATCTACACATTATCTACAACTCATCCTTGTGTCAGTAGCAAAAAGTGGGCCTGCCGGCATGACAGTTTGAAATAAATTTTAATTATAACTTACTCTGACATCTTCGATGCTAAGTTGAACTCGGAGTCAGTGTCGAACCATGACATGTCTTGTCTGAGTACCGCCTCCAAGAACAGCAAGCGTATTCTTGTTATCTGATGGAATGTAAAATAATTTTAGATTACATGTTACTATTTATGGAAAACTTTATCATATACCAGTATTGCCAGTAATGTAATAGGTTAGAAGAGAAGTAACAATTCCCCTTTTCCACTATGATCTTCAAACATTTATATAGGTCGATGTATAGGTATTGTCTTCGATGGACCGATTATATGAGGTTTTAATGTAAAGTTTATTTATTTAACCTACGCGTGTTAGAAAAGTAAAGTTAATAAAACGTAGACATGGATATAATTAACAATCTGAATTATGAATTATTTGTTTGCTTGTAAATCGAAGCGACCGTCGGGACAATACGTCGCAAGGTCATTAATTCATACAATTACTTTGACGCTGGAGCGAAAATTCTATAACATTGCCGTTCATGTTTACTATCAAATAATAACTAATATGTTTTTTTTTATAATTTATCAATCAATTGATTGATAAATAACGATATATTGTATCCAATAACTACTTTGTTAACAGTAATTTTTGTATAATATCTTTGTTAGACATGTTTTTATTTGATATAAGCCAATACTTTTAATTCTTAAAGAATGTGTCTACAAACTTGTCGTAATGCACTCCAACCGAGAAGACCAACGGAAAGGACGCAGAATATAAGTGAGATGCCGATAGAGACAAACATCCCAATGCACATCGCCTTTGCATCTTCCACCAGTGCTTCCATATTTTCTTCATGTGATGCGTTAAACCTGATTAAGAAAATAGATAAAAAATAACAGTAGATAATGTCTTTTTTTGCAATACAACTGGCCGATTCGGCAGGTACAATACAGTTCAACATGTTTGGTTGCAAATGCCTATACGTAGAAATCAAATAACGTCATTTAGTATACTTGCTCGAATCTCTTGTAAAAAAAATCTTACAGTCTCCTCCCGCCACCAAACAATGTTGTCAGTGGTAGATAGCTGGAGAGTTGGTCTTGGTTGGCTGTCCTTTCAACGAATGATGTGCTAAGCTCGCCGAACTGAACAAGGTTGTAGCACACGCCTCCGCCGCTTAGTAGACCCAGCAGGATGCCGATGATAGTCGCCAATGTCTCCGTGCAAGTCGCATAACGAAACTAAGGAGAAATAACTCCTTTAGTCATCGTCATCATGTTAATGCATTGCTGGACATATCTAATATCACTGGTGGTCACACTGGTCAAATCAATGGTGAAAATGATTATAAAAATAATAAAAATTCTTTTAATAGCTTCAGTGTCTTTTGCGTACAGTAATAAATAAAAGAATTTTGTAAACCCTAGTTCCTGACCGTAGACTTCCATTGGCAAAACATATGTGTAAATACTCTTGTTCTTTTTGAAAACAGATAATAAACAATGTGTTTTTGTGAAGTAAAGTTGTCGTCGTGGTCAGCTGTCAGAAGTGTCAGTAAGGCTAGCGTGTTGGTATAAGTCGTTTTAGTAATTCAGTCATTGAAGGCTTTTTCATTAGTAGATTAATTGTTGCACGCAATGTTTTAGTACTCATTGTTCCTAATCTTTCATTTAATGATACGTTAACTAACGTGGTTCAGAAATTTCAATGCATTTATTTAATTATAGTTTTACTAACTACTAATATCCACTTAATACGATTGATTTTCGAGTCAAGAATACGTTATCTTTTGTTTTAAATTGTTTGAATATATACGTTACGATGTCATTTGATCCTGATTTTTTTTTTCATATTTTTTTGTAGCTAAAAAATGCTTTATGTAAATGTGTGCATGTTTATAATGAAATACTTACTATTTGAAAGTAAGACAATTTATATTCCGGTTCCGGGGTTGGTCTGTAAAGAAAATTAAACGTTATTTAACCAAACATATAACTGAATTCCGCTGTTTAAATATACTTACGATATAAATACGATATCACATTTATAGAGTATATTCTATTCAAGGATACAATTATTGCGTTTTGAAAAATTCTTCTTAAATTTCTCGGTCACTGAAATGTCACATGATGCGTTGTTTCGAAAAAATTATTCATATTCTGTATTTTGTTGTGTAAGTAAATATTAATCAAAAGTGCTTGTAAAATAATAAAGAGATCACCAATGTACTATTATAGGAACACAGAAGATATTGTAATTCCTCTGATTCTTTGTGAAAAGTAGAACACAGGTTGTCCACTGTTTCCATAATATGTTACGAGCAAATCATTTAGCGACAAACATTTGCGCGTACAAAGCACTTGGTCTTGATTAACTTTTCGTATCCAATGAAAGGAAGCAATTGATATGATTGGCGGAGGTCAACTATGTTGTGCCGAGTCGTCATAAAACCATAAAGTACATAGATATCATTAATGCAGTCTTCAATATTCTGTTCGTAACAACGATTAAATGAACGGTATTCATTGACAACGATAAAACTGGCAATTAATTGGATTAACATTGACCTTCCGCATTTCTGATTCTTAACGTTTTCGATAACAGAACAATATTTCGATATGATGATTATTAATCAATGTTAAAGTACTCCTGTGACTAAATGATTGCACAACTGTTATGCGAAAATTCAACTGTTCAGTTGCAAAATTAAAAATCGAATAGTGTGCGCATCTCTAGGAATCCAAGCAAGACAAAACAGTTGTAATATACTATAGTTTAGCCTGAGATGAGCGCATTTAGTGTAATGCAATTATGGGGACCACCTTGATGTGTCCAGGATTATTATATTTATTAATACTTATTTGTAGAATTGCATTTCATTCGTACGTTTGTTTCAATTGAAAACGACATAAATACATTTTCAAACACCTTTTGCGCCGACCCTACGGGAATAGGATAAGGAGAAAGATGATGATGACATTTTGCATTTTGTTTTATTATTCATCCAATTTAAGTTATTTCATTTAGTTATACGTAAAATTCCCTTGGATTTGGTAATTAAAAAAATTGGGCTAACTGTATAAGTTACTGTAAAGTCCCGAACTCCGGTGAATCTAAAAACTTACCAGAAACGCATACGATTTACCTACTTGTTATGGTAAAAATCAGAACATTTATATAGTTATTGTCCATTTGGAGCATTTCCTACCACTTGGTGAAATATAAGATTTTCTCTAAACGCTTGGGGTACAAGTAGCCGAACAACATTTTCTTTCAAAGTTAATGTTTTAATTAATTTAAGAAACGATTTAATTCCAAAAGCTATTATATATTTAAAAAGCTTTTATCGAGAAATCCAAGTACCTAAATGAGAACATGTATACACAAAAAACATATTCTTTTGGACCTTCATACCAAATGTAGTTTGTGAATACCTTTATCGGTAATTCTTAAAATTGACCGTAGTTATTGTTTTACTGTAACATATACATAATAACAAACACAAATTGATTCATCGAAGTATATTCTATCAGTAACAAATTAATTACTTGTCAAGTGGTGTTTTGAAAACCTTATCTGTTAGCCGACTTAGGAAGTGCTGTTTTGTTCAATTAAACGTTTATATTGTTACATAATGTCAATCATACTAATAAATGTGGAAGTTTAGATGGATGGATGTTTGTTAGAGTTTGTAGCTTAAACGGCTGAACAGATTTCGATGAAATTTGGTACAGATGTAGAGAATAGTCTTGAACACATAGCCTACTCATTTTTTTTTAAATTCCACGTAGACGGAGTCGCGTGCGAAAGCTAGTAATTCAATAAAACATTAAAACTGATTAGATTGAAATGACGGTATTGAGTGAAAAGGATATGTGTTAAAAGATATTGAATTTATGAAAATGGGAGTTGTTGATGTAATATTTAAAAGGATGGTGTTATGAAAAGGAAACGAAAAGGTGAAATTTCTCGTCGCCAAATCATTCAGTCAAAAAACGTTCATTCGATTTAAATGAAATAACTAATTACTAAATAACATTTTCACAGAAAAAAAAAATTATTGCTAAACTACTTCATAAAACTCTAAACAAAATCTTTGTACCATTTTAAAGAAATTGTGCGAACGAATGAACGTGAAATTCATAGTTACAAATGGACAATATCTGCATTATAAATATTATTTTTAATAAAAAAAAGTACGACATAATTTTGAGCAAAAGTCGACTTGATCACTAGTAATGAACATATACTTTCATCTGTGCAATAAACATTTCCTCGATTAGGTTAAATTTTTTCACTGAAATTTCGCATGCAAAACGCTAAGCAAGTAATTAAATTACAGATAATAAATATATCTATATAAATACAACGCTACTGAAACTGTAAAATAATAAGAATATTCGCTATTACTATAATTAAAGTATACTTACTCCTTTTTTTTCTTTATCCCCATGACTGCAAGTGACAAACTGTATTCTTCGTATATTATTAATATCTATTTGTTACTGTATGAGGTTCACACGACTGCGTTGCGCGACAGCCGTTTTCTGTAAGGCTCGGCGCGGTTTCACGCATTTTTATATATACGATTGCTTGCGTTTAAAACTTACTGTCAGCTGAAATTGATTCTAGGCCGAGTACTAGGGACGAGATAAATATTGTATATCCGATTCTTTCATATTGAAATAATAAAAGTATGTGTTTTAAAAATTCACTCGTTTGTTACCTGCCTGCTGGTGACAGATATGGGTTATGTGATTTACTAATCGGTTCCCCAGCTACGTTTACCCATTCGTTAGTGTTTTTGTTTCAATATATTCATGAAATGCGTTTCCGAACTACGTGATTTGAGTTTCACTTACTTGAAACACAGGTCAACTTATGAATCAATTGATAATAATGAAATTCAGTGGAATCTTCAAAAGCCAGCATAAAACCCTTAAAAGAAACATCAACCACAGAAACTAAGACGATATATGTAATTATAAACAACGAGAATATTAATTGATCTCTTCTACGGTATGTCGCATATTCCTCCTCCCCTCCCTTGTTTACGGTCTAATCGGTGCAATCAACAGAAGTGTTGATCACTCGGTCTTGCAGCCTTTCAACGTTGTCATAAAATATGGTTATTAGATCGGACAATACATTTAAACGACGCCACGCTGAGTATCAGACTTATAATTTTATCTCTACTTCTAATAACATGCAAAATGATAAAGGGAACGTTGTTATATCAGCGGAAATTTTAAAAGTGAAATTGCAAGGTAACGTTATGCTGTGGAAGTAAAAAAAATGTAGTACAGTTGAAAATAATTCACGTCTTAAATGAAATTAATTCGTCATAGTATACGCTCTAAACGTGTAGGTACGATATGAAATGGATTGATAACACTCGTACTTCCATACACTCACATACATATGTTAGTATGCAGATATATAATATAAAAATTATATATCAAATAAACTGACCCCTGGTGTTGGTTATTACAATAAAACGGTGCAAGCCTCAAGCTTTATCTTGAGTCACTCATTCATAGAACCACTCATTGTAATTTATCACTAGATATTTTGAAACATTATGCAATTATCATATAAGTATTATGATTGCAACCAACCAATTCCTAAGGAATAAGACACAAGGACGATAGAAGATTCTGGAATGAGCCTTATTCGACTATTTGCCTTAATCAAACGCAAATTCGTTTAAGACATGATCAAATAAACATATTACTTTTCACAATAAACTAAACTAACCAAAGGGTAACATTTATATATACACATAACATATTACAAAGATTTGTTTTGTTTGAATGCGTTTTATAAATTTGAGTCATCGTATGTACGCAGCGCTTATGAACGCCATATCAATTACATAATGCGCACAATCTTCAGTCTTTTAATCTCCATCAAGAAAATTCTTTCACTACACAATAGTGGAGTAAAACGTGATTATTGACATGATAAGCAGTAAAGGATCTGTAAATGATAAGCTGCAAGCAAATAGGATCTTTGTTCAGTGATTTGTATGAAGTGAGCGCACGCGTTTGATTTAAAAGGAAACACGCGCAAAACCTAGTGAACATTTTATATACGTCATCGACAAATTGTAAACTCTACCTATTTGTTAATTGCCTAGGCCAGTGATCGGTAAAATTATCAGTCAAAATGGCAAATATTTACATTGCAACAATTTGAAAAAAGAATTGGGAGGGAAATGAGTAATAAGATTTTCTAAACATGTTTCAGCAGTGAAAACTCTAAGAGGGAAATAATGCTAGAGAATAACGTGCTGATGTACAATAAAGTGGCAATTGACTCGCACTGACTTGCGTCCTCCTTGTTATTCGCAGCGTCTAATTCAGACCATAAACATAATATAGTATACTAGTTGTTGCAAGCGATTTTGTCCGCGCAGTATTAAAAGACATGGTATCTCTCGGGAAACGAGTATTTTTTTTAAATGTATCCTAAGTGTTATTGCAGACTTTACTGTATATTAATGCCAAATATCAATAAAATATATTGAACTGTTGCAGAATTATCGAACTTGAAATAACAAAATATATGCATCCCGCGGGAACAGTCTTTTTTTGGGACCAAAGTAACCTATGCGTTCTTCTATACTATCATCGACACAAAAATTTATCGAGATCCGTTCAGCAGTTTAGGCCACAAACTCTAACAAACATTCATCAATCTAAATATTCACATTTATAATTGTCATCCACTTGCCCTTATCCCTTATGGAGGGTCGGCACAGTATGTGCTGCTCTTCCATACATCTCTATCAGCCGTCATATCTGAAACCACTCGTTTCTTAAGCATATCCTCTTTCACACAATCCATCCATACTTTCTTCGGTCTTCCTCTTCCTTTGTAGCCATCCACATTCAATCTTAACACTTTCTGGTTTATGTCCCCATCATTTCGTCGCATTCACATTTATAATTGTACTATTATCAATTTATATTGAACATTTTAGTCCTTACATGTAATACAGTAGTAATAGGTCAATCGCAACTCGGAAAAAGCTGCCTACATAGTATTACAATAACACAGTTCTGAAGCGATTTTTTTAGTTTTATCTTATGAGGAATCTATATTGTCAAAATCTCATCCAGCGTTTAATTGTCACTTGAAATAGAAGGGGTTAAAACCGTCTACCACACACAAAGGTGTCTGGAAACAGAGACGAACTGCATTCAAAGTACTAAGGAGTGTGAAAATCATACTAATATTATAAATGTGAAAGTTTAGGTTTGTAGCCTAAACGGCTTAACGGATTTGAATGAAATATTTTATAGATGTAGAGGATAGTCTGGAATAACACATAGGCTATTCAATTTTGTTTCTTTCAATACCAGGTGGACAGAGTCGCAGACGAAAATTAGTATATAGATATATTTGTAAACCAGTACGATTTAGCACCCTACAAGAAGTGACAGTACCATTTCCCCAAAAGCCTACGCTTCTGCAGTTCTTCTGGTATTCATGGGCGTTGTTGATCATACCTTGCTCCCGCCGTTCGTTTGAAAATAATATTACGTCTCTTTTACAAACTACTATATCCTTTACTACGAGTACTACCTCTTGTCTAGTACGAATACTAGTTTAAATTGTTCCGAATCGTATTACTTGCGTATATAAGCGATAATAAAAATTTAAGCGTAATATATTCCAATGCCAACTAAATAGCATGTATGTCGTTTGTGTCAAATGATCGCGGATGTGTTGTTGCCATCGAATAATTGCTTGATATTTGTCCTTCAATACTTTTTAATATAGACATCGGAATCAATGAGTGCTAGTTTATTCCTTAATCAATCGACACATACATAGTACACTAGAATGGAACGTATTTATCAAATAAAAAACTAAAGACTATTCATACTTATAGTTAATTTCGCGTTTGTAACTCCGGTTTAATAAGCGAGTATAGCCGTTTTTGCTTTAAGAGACTCATCATCCTCATCTTCTCCTTATCCTACTCTCGTAACTGCGTAACAGGTTTTTGTCGTCCACATGACTCTATTATACGTCATCTCAGTCATCACTTCCTTGATCATGTCACCTTGCACGCAATCCATCCACCTCTTTGTAGGTCTACCTCTACCGGTGTACCCTTCTACACTCATAACTAACATTCTCCTTGTAACATGCGATTCTTCCTTCCTAAACATGCCCATACCATGTTATCCTTTTACTCCTTACTTCTCTACTACTGGGGCTGCTCTCTACTTTACTTTAAGAAACTATCATACTTACTAACTACTACATAAATAACTTAACAGTTATTGTTAACAAAATCATATAGTAGTTAAAAAGATAGTTCCGTAAATAAGGGATCAATTAACGGAAACTATGCTTTTATCTTAATCTTTTTTTTAAGATAACTTAGTTTAAGGTTGATATTTGTAATAAAACAATCTTCAATTAGTAACTAATCTATGTTTTTAGTAAATATATGCAGTTAAAGTTTTTCAGTTATCAAAAACATCACACTATAATACGTTGCAGAATGTATTTGCTAACGTACAATTTTAACAGATAACGTAAATTTAAAGTACAAAACATAATTTCCATTTCTAAATTTAACTTACTCGGCAGTACATTGAACTTAAAATAGGTGACAGGCTTAAATGCGTGATTTACTTTTATATTGCAAGATGACAGAAAATCCGCATCACAGAATAATATTAATGTTGTTACAGGGATGTTATCAACTTATGTACGTCCACATCGAGAGGCTAAGAGCATATTTTAAGTTAGAAGTAACTAGGCCTTAGAGCGCACACCTTTGACTAAACTATCGCACTTCTTTTCTGCAATTGGCGATTGTCTTTTTATTTTAACATAAGGTGGCAAATGAGCAAGCGGCCACCCGTAATCGCCAAAATGGCGAAGTGACCGCTGCCCTTAGACATCAGCAATTGCAGATGCGTTGCCTACCCTTATCCGACGAAGGAGAAGACGCACATAAATAGGATATTTCCACTTCCTATGCATCTCCTCTACCGTCAAATCCACTTCCCGTTCCCATCCTCTCCTTATAAGAAAAGGGTAGTAAAGAGAAATGGACTTAAATTAGGTCTCCGGCACTACACTCATCAGACGAAACACGGAATTGCTTCCATTTCACGCCTGTCTTCTGTGTGGTCGTGGTATTTATTACACCGAGCGTGCCGGCCCTGCAGTGCTAAGATGTCAAAGCGGGCACTACCACTGTAAGTCGATTGTCGATTGTTTCGCAGCCAATTCAACTGTTTAGTTGCACAACTAAAAATCGAGGAGTGTGCCCACCTCCGTATAAGCTCATAGGAATCAAAGCGTGACTAAACAGTTGTGTGACAGTTTAGTTGTGCGCTTAGTTAACCACACCAGTCCATTGTGGGTTACTTGACTTCACACATCTTTGTTTTACAGATATGTGCAGATTGACTGACAATGTTTTTCTTCACCATAAGCACTTCGGACAAATACATTCTAAAATAGAAAAGATTAATTAAGCTAAATCTCTAGGACCAGATTCAAACCTATCTGGTACTAGAGATTTAGCTTAACTCCTAAGCTACTGACCCTTCTAACATATGGTATATAATCGCTTTACTATTTACGTATTTGAGATGAATGGACTATATTATAAAGCAGTTTTCAAGCAAATAGATAAATATGTGGTTAAAATAAATAAGACGATAACAGAAATTACAAGCACGAAATTATCTTTGCCAGACAAATTATGACTAATATTAGCTTAATTTTTCTTGTTTTTTATATTCAAGTTCGCTGAACTATCTCGGCATGGTGCACTAACAATAAACTACATAAACAATAATTCATCACTAGCTCACTATTAATTATAACGTCTGGTAAATTATGTACATATGAAAATTCGAAAATGACATTGGTACATGGCGGGATTCGAACCCAAGACCTGAACCACCGACGCATGTAAAACAATAGTTAGTTACTAAAATTACAGTTTAATATTGAGATAACTAGGCAAGTTGTGTTAAAGAGGCGCTTGGTCATTATGATTTCAAATACCATATGCCTATTCAAAGAATTATTGCTGAATTATCCATGCTAATATAAATCTGAAAATATTTATTTGAATACGCTAATGCCAAGAAATACCATCGGTTTTAAAGAAAAAATTATTGCGTAAGAAGTTAAAACAAAAAACGTAGCGCCTGCTGAATTTGTATCAATTTTGTATTCGTAATATTTGCTGTAATATTTTATCAAGTGACATGAAAATCGAAGGCTATGTATTTGGTTTTTAAAAATCATTGCTATTTAGTTTTGTATTACTAGTTGTCGCCGGTGACTCCGCCTGCTAGGATAAAATAAATTAAATCGTAGCCTTTGCATTCTTCCACTTATGCCTATGCATTCTTACACATACCATTTACCAAATTTTATTCACAAACGAGTACATGTAGTTACGTGGTAACAAATGTATATGATTAAAAAGTAACATAAACAAACTTTGAGGTAAATGAAGTATCTCTTCTTCCAAGCTTTTAGAATTTATTTCAAATTTCAATTTCTTTAATCTAAACAGAAATGGTAAACATTTTTTATATAAATAAAAATAAATCATACACAAGCAAATACCAATTTACTAAATAAATCAGCATATAAATGGTATAGAAAGGAGTCTTGAACGTTATTTAAACGTTCATATAAAAAAATTCTTCGCTAGCAATGCGTATTGCGGAGCAGGCGGGTAAAGAAAAACTGACCCGGCCGGTGAATCGACGATCAGTGAAAGCCGTCCGAGCCAGACCAGACAAGCAGACACCAAACATTCAAGACATCGACTGGATAGCTACACTTACATTACATATATACGTTAGAACAAACAGTAATCCTCCTCTATATTACAATAAACGTACCATTTTAAGCTCTACACCAATTCACTTAAGCATTAAAGTTAAATGCAATTATTTTAAAAGATAAAATAAACAATTTGCAATGGTGTTTTCACTTAACGAGCTAACTGTGATAAAAACGATTATTGATGTTGGAAAATGATTGAGATATTCAATAATCGCCGATTACTTTTTGTTACAGTTACATACAATGCTTTGACCATGTTTTAACATTTTTAGAATTCATTTAATTTTTATAACATTAATACAAGCAAAAACGAATTGAATATCTTCTTTTGGAAGTCAGTTAAAAATAAATGAATTTGATGGTAATCTTTTTACTGAATATATCTTACTAATATTATAAATGCGAAAGTTTAGATGGATGGATGGATGTTTGTTAGAGTTTGGAGCCTAAATGGCTGAACGGATTTGGATGAAATTTGGCATAGATGTAGAGGATAGTCTGGAAGAACTCATAGGCTACCTTCTTTTGTTTTTATTAATACCACGCGGACGGAGTCGCAGGCGGAAGCTAGTCTTTTATAATTTACGACGCCTATATCATGTTTAGGTTTATAGTAATTATTGATTTTTATTTGATTAATATAGTTAGGAAATAGCGTAATACGTTTTCGGTGATCGATCCCTAATTCGATATTAATACGACATTATCTTTGGTATAATCATACTATTGTATTGTAAATGAAAAAGTCTAGATGGATGGATGTTTGTTAGAGTTTTTAGCCAAAACAACTGAACGGATTTCGGTAAAATTTGGTATAGATGTACAGGATAGTCTTGGAGAACACAAAGGCTACTTACTTTGGTTTTTTTTTATTCCACGCCGACGGACTCAGTTTTTTCAGTCAGTCTTTGAAGGCAAAAGTTATCCATCTTGCAGTTAATTATCACGATCTTCAAATTCTACTACGTACAACTATGTCCTTCTGATTCTCTTTAGAAAACAGAAAATATATTTGTACACAAATATTTCAGAAGGAAATGTGGCAAGACGTGCATAATGCTATAGTGTTGAGTACGATATTGAAATTTATTTGAAAACTTTTTGAAGCAAAGCAACGCATCTACAGAATCGAATAAATTACGTGGACGTATCGGTTGGTTGCCAACTAAATTAATTACAACAGTTACTATAATTGTAACTAGCGATATTAATTTATACAACTCCACTAGAGATCTCGTCAGGAATGCGCGCGAATCATCAATTCTTCTAATGACATTGACAGCTGTCAGAGATGTAACGTTTATGCCAATAATCTAGTGTTTGCGTATTACAGCGCGGTACTAATTTTCTTCTTAAAAGTAATTACATTCTTATTAGAAAATGAAATAATTGAATATGTTCCGATTAAGCCTAATCTTTTAAAAAAAGACTAATCTTTTAAAAACAATATTCAAGAAGATTGTTTCTCAAATAACATATCGACGGGTGAAAGGCTATTTGTTTTAACCGGCATTTTAGGCGATATTGATTTTATATATATTCAGAATCAGTGAATTTTTCTGCGTTGTCTGGATCGGGTTTCATAAAGATCAGAGCACTTTTGTGGCGCTTGAACAATCAAAATGTAGGTGTCATTTTTAAGTAGTCATGTTTGAAGCGCTAAAAAATTCAGCAGTTATTAATAGTTAGCGGATTGAATGAAGTAAACAGAATAACAGTAATTTTCTTCTGAAAATCTTTCAATTGAAATTGGTTACAGGATTTGCTTTTATGTTTTTTTTTTTCTAAAAAGTTTAAATAGCTCTCCTGAACATTTAACCTAATTGCGCTTTAAAAAAATAACCTTCCACCCATCGATGCAGGAATTTTCTCAATGTAGATGTTTCTATGGTTGTAAATCAATGAATCCCGGCTTGTGGTTGCGAGCGGGAACGAGCCCTCGTTATCAGGCGCGCTGGAGGCTAATCACTTTCATTGCAACCCCGCGCAGAGGTCGGCGCGGCTATCACTGCGGCGTCTGGCCAGTCGGTCCCGCGCAGTGAGAGCGCGCACGCGTGCGCCGCTCCGCCCGCTAGCCCCCGCTAGCTCTCGCTAGCCCGACCTCGCCCGCCGCTACCGCCCGGCACTGCCGGGAATGGAGGCCTGCGCCATCACACCTGCCGAGGACCTTGTGGGCGACCAGGTAACCACAACATCTCGCCCCACGACCCCAGTGCTATCCGTGATCATCTGTGTCAAAATCACCGTAGAAAGTGCTGTTGTGAATCGAGTATTCTAAAGTAGTTCGCCGTTAATTTGTCTCGTCGTAATCTAAAGAACTTACATATATTTAATGCGGCTCATTTGTTTTATATAAGACGCCAGTGGTATTCGTTCAGGCCTGAAAGTGAGTGTTTTTTCCGCCGTCGGTGTGAGCCCTGATAAGCGGACGCCGTTTCACCGATACTAGGAAAATATCTGTGATTTTCCAATTTATGTTTAACTCACTTAAAGATAATTTAATAACTTAAACTACGTAAGTCTTTCTTACATTAAAATGTACTGTTTACTTTGATGTTTGAATAATAAATAAAAAAATAAAATAATTTGTTACTAACAGTAACAGGACATTTTTGTTCAAATACCATACAATGTTTTTTATTACAACTATTTATTAGATTTAATCAGATACTAAAAGTACTACAGATACTAAAATACATTTTATTTGTGTATTAATTACTTTTTTATTAAATTTATATTTCTTACTTTTAAAGTTTTATTTATATTCAGTTAATTTCTTAGTAAATAGTAGTAATAATTAGTTTATATATTTTATAATGTTAGTAAAAAAGTATCAATTACTTCATAACATTTTAAGCTCTTCAAAATAGGTCTAAATATGCGCTTCATAGAAAAGACATCAACGACTGAACAAACCATTCCCATTATATTGTTGGCCTTAATTATTATTAATTTGAGTACAATAATTGATAAATAAAGCTGAAACTATTTTTATTTATAACGCTTATCAAAGTAAATTATATTATATCCTAATTCAGCATTCGTTTAAACACAGAAATGTCGTAAAATTAAAATTAAATTCTTGTTTGCAAAAGCGTGAATACAACACTTAAATGAGCTTTTAACGAAAGTTGTTTGATGAACTTAAACACAGATTTTATATAAATATGTAAATGAAACAGAAGAAATGATATGATATATCTAAAAAGTGTAAACGCTAACATTTTTTTCCCGTTCCACTTTGATTTCGTATACTTCATTAACATGTTCCGTAGATAAATTAATGACTGAGAGCCGTTCAATTAATGAAAATAAGCGCATGCAGTTTTAATGTATGGCCACGAAAATGACTAAGACCAAATTTAATAATATTTTTCAAATAATTTTTAAAAATTCAACAATATATATACAGATAAAAATTGTATATGTACATAGGTATATTTAATATAAATAATAAAAGTTACAAATTTTTCGATTACTTCAACAAATTAAATAAGGTTTTCATGGCCTATTCCGCCTATAGCAGTTCGACAATTCGAGTTTTCGACGTTTCTATAATATCAATAATGAAAATACAGTTAACAAACTGGTAGAGTTAGTGATCATTTGTTGACCATAACCCACTGTCAGACCGTCTCCGATGAAACGAATTAGCATATTAGCTTTATGTGTCTTGTATGTTACCGACATATCGTGAATACCGACTGTTTATAATTTGTCTAAAAAAAATAGTAAAGGCAAAAGGCAAACGAACAATTTCATTCTCAAAACAAGGGATTATACTTCTGTATTTTGTGGCACGCGATTGACAATTTTAGTGTCAAAAATGGTCACTAACCCCCAGAAGTGAATTTTAATTTAAAATTTTAATTTTGTGACTTCATTCGTTACAATTTACTTAGGCTATTTAGAAATTACCCGCTTTTACAATCGGACGGTGACATACACATTTATGTCAGATGTATTTTACTAAAAAATTTCAATGAATATAAATTATATTCGGTTTGAGTTTCATTGTTATTGTGTGTATTTATTACGTCTTGTTCGTGTAAGACGGGTTTGAAATATAGCTTTTCCAACAATAGTAATATCTTTCACGACATTATATCAATAATATACTTGTAATATGTTTAAACGAGACAAATGTATAGCCATTATTTTATTTCATTAAAATAATAAGAAGTAAACCTATAAAACTACACATTTTATTCATATAAATCTGAAAACCTAAGACCTAAGTCTTCTTGTTTATTCCTAGATTGGTATCCCCATAGTAAGATATTGTAGAAATGATTACATTATGAATGACTACCTTTCGCCCTTATCGCCGTGCGCGTGGACTTAAAAAAACAAAATTGAGTAGCCAACGTGTTCTTGCAGACTATCCTCTACATTTAAACCAAATTTCATCGAAATCCTTTCAGAAGTTTAGGCTACAAACTCTAACAAACAACCATCCATCAATATAAACTTTCGCCTTTATAATAATAAATATGATTGTGCAGATTGTCCCGGGCGGCGGCCGTTGGGGCGCACCTCCATCCAGCGGCATCCTCGACCCCTGGTGCCAGATGCAGGTAAACAAGCAATCACACCAACTAGAAAATCAAACCAAATTCTAATCATAAAAAAGAATGAAAAAAGAACATGAAAATAACGTCATGACAAATGTAAAAACATTTCGGACATTATTCGATTTACTAAAATCTTTTTGTATCTATAGAAATTTTCATCTTACTTTAACATCATAGTACTATGTATAGTAAAAAAAAGGTATAACAAAAATATTTGCATGAACGTAATCCCTAGGAAATATTCAATTCATGACTCCAGAGAACTGACAGTCGGACACCCGCCGAATAACAATAACCATGATGTGAATCCAGCAAACTTTAAAAATACACTTCGAATTTGCCCGCTCTAATATTATACACCTTAATCCATGGAATTAAAAATCGCGTGCGTCAACCTAGACGTAATATTATGTCGGTAAATGTAGTAACTAATTTGTATGCCTCATGCTATGATGACATTGTCACGTAGCAACAACATATATATAACTATACGTATGTTATGTGACATGCTATCAATTTGATGGGTCAAATAACTATACTTTAGTTTTGCTTCTAAACACACAAGTTTAAATACAGGTGGTCCAATGTTACTTAACGGTTATGTTCGCTATTTAGAGTGAAGAATGCCAGTAATACTAAAACATAATTAACTTAATTACAGCCTTTCGTGAATTTTAACTGAAATTTATTATCTGTACTATTAAAAAAAGTCATCGCAAATTAAGGTATTAATTTAATTCGTTGTATTTAGCATTGTTATTTATTTTATTACTAGCTTTCACTCGGTCCGCGTGGAATTATAAAAAAGTGAGTAGCCCGTGTTCTTCCAGACTATCCTCTACGCCTAGGCCAAATTTCATCATTTGAAGCTACAAATATCCATCCATCTAAACCTTCGCATCTATAATATTATTAAGATAGAATTCCGCATACAGAGCCGCAATATGTACTAAGGAACTTTCTTAGTGTCGATACAGTATAAGTCTACACTACACGACTTTAAATAATCATTAAACGACTCAATAATTATGATCATTGGCGTATAAGCTTCGATTAACCTCTAATCTGTTTGTTCCTATATTTACGAGCTCATTTTACGGTTGGTGTACATTCCATTAGGCCCCGTGCTCCATGAAAGCATGAATATCGGAGATATTGGGTATATCGAAACAATTTACACGGTGCGTAACGTGTGGAGGTACCATTGTTGTTGACCGTGCTCCGTGGTAGACGTGGGAAATGACTACCAAACGATTTCAAAGCAAAAAAATCAAAGTTTTTGATAACGTGTATGGAAGGTCAATATGACTAAGAAAGATACTAATATGTATATGTATGTATTTGACATCTTCTTGACACGAAATTTATGTTAACATTCAAACTAATTTTACTGAATACGGCTTGTATTTTCATCATAATTACCATTATTATGGCATTGTTGTTAAATGATGGAGGGTACGCTAACAATGTAATCATACTAAAGAGATCTGTAGCACTTTAATCAATTTTGAGGAGTGAAATGTTATAATATTCTTTGCCGTGCTACAGTCTTCGCATCATGCTTTTTTCAACTACCAGCGCGACTAGGTTTTTAACAAAAAAATTAAACTCTTTTTTATTACCGGACACACTATGGTATAATTACTGTGTCATACAATAAAATGGGAATAGATTACCCGGCGGGTTGCCGCGTAAAATAATATTAAACGCATCATTTGAGCTTCGTTCACTGTGACAACGGCCATTGTTCCCTTGCCTAGGACTGATTTGATACCGTGAACGCTTTTTAATAGTATCGGTTAATGTATGCAGTGATCGGACGAAGTGAATTATTAAAAGTAAAAATGTAAATTAAGAATACAAATGGAAACGAAGTGATGATCAAATTGTATTTAGCTATGCACTATCCTGATTAAACATTTTAAACAGATACCTTTTGTCTTTATTAGATTTTGTTGAAAAACCGATCTGAAGATCGCAATAGCTAACTTCAATCAATCAAAATAAAAATCCCGATCCGAGCGTAGTTTTTTTTTGCATATTGTACACCAATTTTTATGATTAAATTGATTTTCGGATCGATCTCAAAGATAGAATATTGGTTTCGGTCCTAATAGTATCGGAATTAGCCTAACATTAAGTACAATGTTCGGTCCTTTTGTGCACCCTCTGTATCAATTAGCATTGCACACTTCACTGCCTTTACTCTATTGCGTAAGCGCAAACGTAAATGAGATACATTTAAGGGGGGATGGTACGCGGGACAGAGGGGGGACAGTGACAGGATTCACGGTCCAACTGACGAATACAATGATCGAACTCAATACGTGATCGATTATGTCTATACGTGTGTAGGTTTGTATGTTATTTGTGGAGGTTGACTTTATGTGTTTCGATTTTTGTTTGTATTTCATTCTTGAGGGGTTAAAAATAATGTAATCTATACTAATATAATAAAGAGGAAACGCTTTGTATTTTTGGACCGATTTTAAAAATTCTTGCCCAATTGAAAAGCTATGTCATCACTAACATAGGCTATTTTTTTTTAATTTCAAGAGGGCGAATATGAAATTATTTAATAACTGCAAGAGACAATAAAAATATACACTGTTAAAGACATTAAGTTCTATTCAAAGCGGCATTATTTTAGTTGTCCGATCAGTATGTATTTTTTAATTTTCACAAATAATACGAATATAGGCCGTAACATGCAGGCTCTATTTCTTTGAAAACTCTTATATTACACTTGTTTGCGTGTTTCTTTTCTTTCTCTACAATAATACGTCCCGTTGTACCCGTATCAAAATAATGATTTACAAAAAGGCTTGATTGTTACATTTCAATTATTGACATTTAAACACATTTTTACAATATAACGTACATTATCATAATATAATCGCTAAGCACTTACAATAATTGTTATATGCATTTCGAGTACATACCTAACATATTTGTGTTCATTGATAATGCAAGAATCCGCGAACACGTATCAGCATGACCAAACAAAGATTTAGCTGTATGTAGTAATGCGTAAGTGTGTCGTATACTTATCGTCACGTATCAATAAGCAAACTGAAAATATCGCGCTTACTTAGAATATCTGCCCACTTACCGGGCTGTGGACTCAACCGACGTATTTGTTCTTATGACCGTGTTACTCATTTAATGAACATGTAAATATTTTTACCTATGAATATTGCCAACGTTAAAGTGTGCAGCGAAAAGTTACCGTGAAGTTACTCTCTTTCTCAAACGATTGCTACTTCTGTTTGAATCTTCTTGATGTGTCCGCTACACGTTTGCTTTCTCTTTAAAAACTTCAGTAACATGAACTTTTAATCCTGTAATAATCAGAATATAAAGATATAAAATCCACATTTGAGTAAATTTATCTTTACACCAATGTCGTTGTAATTTGAGATGTTTGTCACTTCTTAAACTGAGAAACATAAATCCATATAATATATGGTACTATGTTGAACTCGAACACAGGTTTAGATTACGAATTATAATATGAAAAAGAATTTCTCTACTGACAAATTAAATTTCTTTTAACAAATATATTAGGAAACTTACGTTTTAAGGTATATCAATAAAATTCTAATTAGAATGCCATGACGATATATAAATAACATTATACCGATATGTCGAATATATTTGTGATTACAACTTGTAGTGGTCAGGTGGGCGACAAATACATCGGTGTAGCAAAAAAGCAACCGCAAACATTTGTAGGTCGCGTTGCGCCATTTCCTTTACCCGAGCTGCGAACATTAAAAAAACACCATATGCTTTTATCGCTTTAATATTTGGTACAGATAAGGATTCGAAAAGTTGAAAATTAACATTAACAATCTTAACTAAGTATTTCAAACATTTCAATGTGTTGGACTATTATTTTGTATACAAAGTTCGTGTTGGACATGTATAAAGAATGTTGCAATAATGTTATTCCAAAACTTTATTTTCTAGTAACTTGTGTTGAATTTAAATAAATAAAAAAAGTAGAAAACTTTATTATTGCTATCCAAAGAAAACAGCGTTACGCAAAATAAGAAAGATTTATGAAAATTAGTAACAGATGGCAAAAGGGGGAGGCTCAGCTTAACCGATACGGGTTGAGATCCAGTGTCGATCTGGTTTTCAGCAACCCCCCCTTCCCAAGATGTAAAAGGGAGAGTAGATCGGAGGTCGGCTTAATGTAAATGTATCTAAATACACAATTAGTCTGATAGTGTATGTCCCTGTCACAGAGTCATATTACATATCTTTCTAGCCATATCCAAGGAAAACCTAAAGACTGCGCAGATCTTAAAATCGATAGCTTCCAAAAAATATTGACTATTGGACCTTTTCTTATAGACATACCAAAAAAGCTATTTAGATTTCATATATGAACATGAATCTTCGCAAAGTTATATCTTAACTTAATAGATAAGTTGATGTTACGTTAGTACGCGTTTTTAACCCGAATTTCTGCACGTATGTATAGCGTACGGCCGCGGCCCGTGTTCTGTAGGTGAGTCACTCCAACATAACAGCCCCACAATGTTTAAATCTTGGTTTAGATTGAAATAGGTTTTTTATTAAAGCAAAGACTATAACCAGCCAGTGTTAATAATTTAAAGATCCTTAATTGCTTTGTGATGCTACGATTTACATGAAATAGCAAACATTACGAAATGTAAGTGATTACGAATCAGGACATTATAGGAAAATAAGCTTTTTTGCAAACCTTCCCAATATTTTTCTATCATGTATGTTTATAAACACAAGGGCTTAAGTATTTTTTTCGGTCGTGGTGTAAACGTTGAAGAAAATCATTATATATTTATATGTATAAATATCTATTTTTTCTTCTTTTACGTAAGTTATTCCAATGAAGAAACACAAATCACATGCATAAGTTAGTCTATAACAAATCGTAAACGATCCTAAAGTATCAAATTATTTCTGGCTATACAACAAATTCTGTTGAGTACTGCAAATCTAGGTTAGGGCGCCGCGACCCCAAATCGATCTTGCAATCTTCATGGCGCAGTGTGAGTGAGACAGCCGCTGCGACCTAAAGTAACAGGTTGGGAATCCGGAAGGTATGTAGAAACCGGCTTCACGATGCATTTTTCCACTCAATGGAAAGCTCTACGTTACTTCGTTGATGACACTTCGAGTTGTTTTTACGAAAAAAAAATATAGTTTCAAGTTTATTTTACGCCGGCGTAACCTTTGATTTGATTGATTTTTTTACTAAAGTTCCGTTTTTTTGGACTTGCATTTCCAAGAATAAATATGTAGCTCTACATAAATAACTAGCTATTGCTCGCGACTTCGCCCGCGTTAAAATAAAAAACATATCCTATGTTACTCACTGATAACGTAGCTTTTTAATAGTGATAGAATTTTTGACATCGGCCAAGTAGTTATTGAATTATTTCAATACATACAAAAATACAAATCTTTCCTCTTTATAATACCAGTATATGTAGATAGCATATATGTTATAGCCTGTATACAGGCTGTTATTGATCAAGATGACTTGACAATGAAAGCTATGAGTCAATGACATTTAATAACTGCAGCTTACCTGACTAGAAGTCAATTTTATAGTAATAAATCATACTGTAGTATCTTCAAAATATGTTTTTTTCAAAGCAAAGCAAACACGTCATCGACTATATCGGACAGATATTTTTTTTTATTTTTATTCTATGTTCATTGTCACATATTGGCTTGAATTTATTTTTAATCTAATAGGTAGATAAATAGCCAACAGCTAAAAGACCAATTTAAACAGCCAGTTAATTAGATGTATTGACGTACAAAAACATTTACGACGAATGCAATTTTACTATTACACTGTTCGTTAGTAACATTTATCGATATTAATATGATTAACGAGCTGTTGCCCGCGACTTCGTACGCGTGGTATTAGAAAACATACAAACTATATAAATAATTACATAAAGCTAAGTATCCCTCGGGATCCGGACATTTCTCGGGGATGAAGCTTATCCCATGTGTACTACAGACTTTGTTTTACATCTGTACCAAATTTCAATAAGATATGTTGAACCGTTGCAGAATGATCGAGTAAACATTAAAAAAATAAATTTATGAATCCCACGGGAACCGTAACTATTCCGGGGATAAAAATTAGCCTATGTGTTCTTCCAGACTATGCTCTAAACCTGTGTCAAATTTCATGGAGATCCGTTCAGCCGTTTAGGCTACAAATGCTAACAAACATCCATCCATCAATCCATCCATCCATCCATCTAAACTTTCGCATTTATAATATTAGTAAGATTTAAGAGTGTTAGATTGCTTGCGATATTGAGTAAATGTATTGAATTCACGTTTAAATATGGTTGAACCGCTACGTTGAAATTAATGTGCAATGCCCATTATTTATAAATTCACTATTATACTGTGTATATAAATAAGTGTGTATTGGCATATATTATTTAATGATGTATAATAGAATTAAAAATTAAACTAGAGTGGCTATTATGAATAATTGATAGACATTTTCGAAAACGTTTCCGTATCGTTATCGACAAAATGTGTATGATATTGGTGCAGCTCCCTCTACCAGGCATAATAAAAAATCATGTAAAATATAATCTATGTAAAAATAAGTAATTAAAGATGTATAGTTTATAAATAATAATAATAATAATAATAAACTTTATTTCAAGCTACATTTCTTATTTGTTCATAGTTTGTTAGTAACAGAAAAAACTTAATACCTCTACATAAAATACACCGGCAAATTTTGAGGTTGATGTTACCAATTTGTCTCACAACTGTCACCTGAATATTCGTAATACACCCTCTGATTTCTGACAAACTAAGGACCTGACAAGCGTGTATTTAGATATATGGATGTAAAAAACACTATAAAACTTCATGAATGGGTCTATCTACTTTCCTGTGTAATATTAGGAATGGTAACTATCCTTTGATTGAACAGCATGTACGTAAGAATAGCGCTAAACGACCGATTCACCTTTTCCGAACATTTATCATCATAATGCAACAAAATGTCGTTTATAGGGCCCGTGGCCCGTTTGCGGCGCGTCTCGCGGCGAGCGGTGGCTTTCTACCCTGCGGCGGTGCTTACTCCGCACATACCACGCCTGCGAATCATGTATACAGCGTGAAGCGGATTGTTGCCTGGGCTAGAAGAGTAATATTTTTCGCGGGCATATTTAATATTCAAAGTTTAGGCAGTATTTGCCTTTACTGACTACGTTGGTCTACGTGTAAACGGAAACTGAATAAAGCGATCTAAGGACCTGAAGCGGACTTGACATAGACGAGTCTAAAGAAATCTTTAGCAACAAAACAACATTAAGGTGTTGATGAAAGTATTCGAACTATTTTGTTCTACTTTTCGGTATTTGTTTCTATATTAAGATTTACGTAATCTGTTCAGCAAGCTTATATTTGTTAAAAAAAGTATACATTTTTGTAATCGGTGGAACGTCTTATGACTTGTGCCGCGGTATAGGCGAGCGTGTGACGCGCGACCAGATGTAGAATGGAACGGAATGTACTACTGGAGGTGGGCAGTAGTAGTTTTTGCCGACATCACGCCGCTGTCCGTGATACGTGCAAGAAGCGACTCGTAATAAAGACATTTGACAAGAGTTTAGAGTCGATTTGTTACGCCACTGTTACTATTTAATTGCCGTGCAAATCTTCATGTTATAAAATTGCTTTAATATATGGAAAACATATGGAAGACTGCCAACTGTCGTTTTGTATTATAGGACTCTAATTAATTTAGCTCAGCAATTCGATATTTTTTTAAAGATATTTCTTAAACTCAAATAGACAAAATTATTGATCTGTCTACACTTATCATAGCTCTATGATAAGTATTCTTTGCATAGATCTAGGAAAACAAATATTATTATGATTTAGATGCGTAATTCATAGTGTATTTAATGCATTAACAAAACAGTACATTATTAATGCTCCTTGTCGTCGTCTTTTTGATATTATAAATGTATTTATACCTTTCCTTCAATTTAAATAGCGAAATCATTTAGTTATAAATAACCTCTTCGCCGACGTACTTACGTGTCCCCGACTTAGTGATTTTATTATTTGCGTTAGTTATCTCTTATTGACACATTCAAACGACTTATCGGTCGGCGCGGGTCTTGAAAATGTTGCCCCACAACTTTACATAGATATTTTAAACCTGTACTCTCGATGTTCCTAAGCCACGTACGTTGAAGTTTACGAATTTAACAGTTTTTCTGTCACAACGCTGTCAAGTAGAGGCCGTTATTGAATCCAATGAATTGACGATTTGGACTTGAGGCCTTTGTAATTAGAAGTGTCACGAAAATATAGGACTGCAAATAGGTATTACATTTCTTTTTACTGATATTCTTTTACCATAGTTGACTAGTTTTGTGATGTTGTCCGGTACTTAGTACATTAAACTGCGGCCATACCAACTTTTGACATCATCAGCTTTTGGCTTCTACGACTAACATTAAGGATTAATTCAGCTTAGCGATTTTTATAGTTTTGGTGGGAATAGCATTTTGTATGGTATTGTAAATTGAAGAAGAGAATTCTTTCTTTGTTTTTACAATAATTACAATAACGTTCTTGGTATAAGTAAAAGGTCACGAAATGTATATAAGTACAACACAACTTTTATAAACTCGTTTTCTATAATTTCCACAGTACTATTTTACCGTTTCATTGAATTACGATGAACCTTAATTCCTTACCAATACCTAATGTTGACTTTTGTCGCGAACGAGACCTATCAAAATGAATTTCTATACTTGCTATACTTTATGTACAGATGTATAAAAAACGTCACATCGAGTAACCCAACATCGACCGTCGCCGTTTTATGACAATGTATGTGTTGACTTTGTTCGAACAAAACGCACCGTTAGTCGAAGCCCTCGCGATCGACCGGGGCCAGTAGGGGGAAGGGGGAGGGGAGACCACCTGCGTTTAACTAAATGAAAGTAATCTGCCCAGTAGACACCAGATAGAATATCCTACGTGACTTATCATCATGTTGACATTGTTCACAGCGAAAATAATAATGATAATTCATAGTGCAAATCGTAAGTGTTTATCATTACGCCTCAGTGGTATCAAATATCGATATGTAGACATACAACCTTTACTACGGCACAAAAAGTGCTAAAGGAGAAATACTAAGCGGCAGTTTGAGTAACCATTAAGCTACTGTGAGTGCATTTAGACTCACATATTTAAGACACTGCTGGCAATAAATGAACTTATAACTTGTAATTTAGTTTGACGTTAGAAGTTATCTCAAAGTTAGTTCAAAGAGTCATTCCAAAATATTTTATTGTTCATGGCAATTAATCCTATAATATTTAACTTACTTTTGCTTGCGACTTTGTCCGCATCGATAAATAGAATGTAACTATATTAACAAATGCAGTCTGTGGTATTTAGTGAAAATGTAGCTTTTCAATGGTAAAAGAGTTGGAAATGGCCGGCAATTTTTGATTCTTTCAGTTTTTTTATTGCATAGAAACCAAAATCTTTCCTCTTTATATGATAATTAGTATTAAAGTATATTTTTCCTTTCTCGTGAATTAGATGAAAAATGTAGAATAACTACTTTAACATTAAATTATTTGTGTATATAATGTAATGTATGTTTTTGATTATAAAGGTGAATCCCTTACTGAAACAAGCAAATTATATTTGAATTTCATAGAAAGGCCATGCGATAAGATAACAATTGTGTATAACGAAAGTCATTATATTTGTACGAGAATCGAATCTTGGGTATCAATAAAATATTATTACAATCTACAATAGTAGAAGTTTTAAAGACTTAGCTAACTAATTAATTTATACAAGCTATTTCTAGCGACTCCGTCCGCGTGAATCCGTCAGAATATAACCTTTCTATTGGTAAAAGAATTTTTAAAATCTACCCAAGAGTTATGAGTTATTTTAATACATACAAAAATACAAATATTTCCTCTTTATAACATTAGTATAGAAAATAAAAGATGTAGAAAGTAAAGATGAAAAGAATAGTTACTTTTTACTTCTATAAAAATATTATTAGATCACTATTGGTCCGCACTCAGGAGCACGGAACCTTCCCTAGGTTAGAGTTAGTGAGGCCGTAGTCAACAAGGCACAGGGTGGGTTGGTTGACTTTATACTTGATCTTAGTGCGGATTGATTGATAATGTTGCCATCCCTCTGATTATCTAAGAGATAAACAAAGACAAAAGTACATATATCCAAGTATTCCGCAATCAACTCACAGTAGGATCCAATTTAGAAAGGATTTCCATCGTCATCATTTTGATAAAAGTGACAACGTATATTTTTGCTTTTATATTTCGGCAGTGTAAACAAACAGACGCCACGTAAATGTCTGGTTACATCGATAAAGCAATGGAAATCCCGTTCAACACTTTTAAAGTTACTTTAGAAGGTTCCAGTAACATAATTTACTGTGATAGTGATGTTATTCGAGAGACGAGCATTGTGCAATTTAAAGTGTTGCGCCGCGATACGATATTGTCTATGGTCTGCTAATGGTATTTGGACTTTTTTAATTTTGTATCAACTGTTGCTTGAGAACTATGACTTAAATGTGAAGCAATTCCATACGTACGATTTTTATATTCGTAATAAGATGTGAAGTTGTTATGATTTAGATGCGTAATTAATATTGAAGTTGTTATTATATTTTAAAGGTTTTTCTTTACAAGATAAGGTAAGTTTAAGTTTAGAAAACACAAACTATCCTTCGTTTTTTGTCTCTTGTACGTAATTATTAGATCTATTAGATTGACATTTGATGCAATCCTACGAACATAAATATTATGAAACTACCTTTCAATACATAGTAACAAACTGAACACCTGTGACCCGCTTCCACGAGATTTCTATTAGGCTCCTCACGATTTTCTGATAACCGAGATATGAATGAATGCAAGGTAAGTTTTCATTGCCGTAACAACTGAACAAAAACATAAAAATGCTCCAAGAGAAATGTAACGCAATATGTTTTGATAAAAGTGTAAACTCACGACTTGATTTTAATTTAAGAGGAAAAAAATGATACCGCTTTGTAAATTACCTTAAAATTTTGACATTTAATGAATACGCCAAAAAAAATACTAGCTTAATGTACTTTGTAATATATTTTGCAGCTACGAAGTTTTTATAAGGAATTCAGTGACATACACACGCATAGAAGAATTTATAAAGACATCTAGACGGCGTGGCTTTTTTGTAAAACCCATACACGACGAAATACCGTTGTCTTTGGTCACTAAAATAGCGATAGCTTTACCACCTGTCACGTTGTTCCAAATACGTTCTTAACAAATGACGAGATAAGGTTTAGGCAACTTAAATTTTCGATACGTCTATTCACTTATTTAGCATGCAATGTCGGTTGTGGGTTTTGCTGTACCGATTAATCTATGATATACATTTTATTCTGTATGGTGAAGATATAAGGATAGGGTTGCTATTATACCTCTTTAGTTTTGAGCCAAAGACATCGGTTTTTATGGTGTGAATTAGGGCTACTGGTTTGATATCGAAGTCTTAGAGTCAATGTGGGCGATGTAACTTTTCATCGTCCGCTAAGAATCAAGGGAAGACATGTTTTCTGTTACTAGATCATCAATTTTTCGTTGTTTGAATCCCAATTTTTTTTCTAATGTTTTTCAGGTCAATGTTAATTGAAAGGTGACAGCCCTAGGCATAGTACAGTCGTGACAAAAGTTGGAATTCACGCGGAGACGTGGACGCGACCGGCCAGTAGCTCTTGACGGTTGGTTCAAACATTCTAATGTATGATGACGTAATGCTACACGAACTGGATTTGCACTCGTCTCACTAAACTCGGTATAATAATAACAGCAGTATTATCTATATTAAAAGATTATGCTAGTCATTTTAAATCTTCATATATGACTGTAATGGTGAATTAATTTTCAAGGGTTTGCTAGATTTTATGTTCTCTATACTCCATAATATTATTACGAATTACTTTGATAGAAGAGATAGAAAATGATACCTCAAACAATCGTTATACAAAGGTATTGTAGATTTGAGATGAAACCAGTTGGAGTTAGGATAAAATTATCGTTCTACATTATCACAATACGTCTAATTGGTGCTTGTATTAAAGTAGACATTGGTAGACTTTCTAACATGAATTACGTCTTAAAATATGGTTGAATTAGGAAAGGAAACACACACTTCCGCGACGCCCACAAGCTTCGTCTGAGTCGCGCTAAATACGTCTCTCGTTATAAAATTACGAAACAAACTCAAACATCAAATCGTTTACGGTAATTCTTTTTTAAATCGAAAATGTTGTTTTAACTTATTAAATGCTTTAATTAATATGCGACCGCGAAACGTCAACGAGTTTCTGGTGTGAGTTCGATGTCGGAGAAGCTGTACGCGTCCATTGCGGTATCTCATTACCATTCTAGTGGGTGTTCGCTTACAAAAGAGTTATTGCATGTGTTGCAAAATGAACGTGTCGGATGCGTTCTCTGACGAATGTTGCGACAGTACATCGCTGGCCAGACTGCTTGGCGCGCCACTTTTTTTTTTTCAAACAAACCTATTTTCTTTATGAATTTTGGACAAAAGCGTAGGCGGCGGGCGCTCTCGGAAATTGTGAACTTTCTTTTTTATAGTCCCCGAGAGAATGATAATTTTGATGATACTTGTCAAACAACTAATTTTAGTAAGTTTTTTTTGTTGCGACACCAATTTTCTTTTAATTAAAGTTCTAAGCATCAAAAAAAATATATTTATCGAGTATATATAGTTAGCAAGTACACAAGTATTTATGTTTTCTTAGCAAAATTTTCCTTTTTACAATAGACTTAAAATATTCTATTCATTGTTAGATGCTGCTCATCCTCATTAGACAAAAACCGATCAGCTATCTCTTTTTTATCGCAAAAAATCTTCGCATTGTATAATGTTAATTTTCGCACACGTGTTTTAAATATTTTTAATGATGAGTCATTGGTCGAGGTGGATTACGCAACATCTAATACTAGTTAATGTATTTAATATGCCTTAGATGATGTTCTGTGACGTCATTTATTGTTTATAACTGTAACACGTGCACCAAAAATGCTTATATCTACGTCTACATTTTTACCCTTTAAGCACTGAAAACTAGAAACCTTTTTTACTAAGGGATTTTTGTGAAATGTTTTATAATATAAAAAACGTAGTTTTTTTATCATCATCATCCACTTGCCCTTATCATTTATGAAGGGTCAGCACAGTCGTTAACGAATCCCAAATAAGGAAGAAGAACAAATAAGGTAGAACATTTTCTAAATCAAAAAAGTAGTAGTTATTAATTAGTAGGGGTCCGCGACGAGAGAGGGTTTTTCCCGATTCCGATAGATATTCCGCTTTTACTAATATTATAATAAAGAAAATGTCCCATAGCTTCAACATCTTACTGTATATTTCGCTTTTTTGAGCTCCGAATATAAATTATTATTTTTAATACCAATGTAACAAACTTTTCATAACCTTCATTAGTAAATAAAACAAGAAATTGATATATCATGTTATTTCTTTAATCAAAAATAAAATGATCGTCATAAATTGAAAAGTCTCGAACATTCGCTTTTCTTTGCCTTGCTATTATACCAGCTTGAAGATGGTATTGTCGATACATGTATTCTTTGGTCATTGCTTGAGCCGTAAACATTCCTCGACTACGTTGTAGAATCTCACTTGCTGGGCCCCATGTAGGATCCAATCGCACCATCGACCCTATTTCTTTTTTAAAAACTGCAATTAGTACTTTGATAAGTATCCCAAGCAAGATGTAGCTAATTGCCACCAATAGTAAATAACGACCAGTAACATCAACAATATTAGTACTCTCCCATCGATAGTGTATTTCATTGCAAAAAGCATAAAACAGCATCACGCTTGTGGCAATCCAACCGATCTTCATGAAAATCGATGGCTGTACACCGAGCATAAAATGTACATCTTCCTCGAATCGATGCATTCCATAAAATATTACAAATACCAAACACTCTATCGCTGCCATAAAAGTCGAAAGGAGATTTAAATAAGTTCTACAAAGTGACAAAAATAAATTAATACCGTATTTAGATTGCAGCGGTATCGTTATTAGAAATAATATAATGACACATGTCAAACAAATCAGTCCAGGGTACTTAGCCACTTTAGAACTTCTTCGTCTCATTAATTCTAATAAATTAAAGAAAGTGATTACATTTGTATTAAGGCCTATAATAGCGTTGGCGCTATAGATAAGCGGCAACCATAGAGAACTATTGCGGTAATGCCGAACAAGTCGTGGAACCTTCTCAAACAGAAGTGTCATAGGAGCTCTGATTAAAAATTCCGGTTTCATTCTGTAATGATAAGCATAAGGGCAATACAACATGGCTGTTGTACAAACTGTAAGAATAATAAAAGCCACAGTGATCGCGACGCATATTACAACATTGGAATAGCAGGGCGTCCGAAAGCTGACGCCAGATGCAAAATTTAATGCTATTCCAGATCCAATGGTCAAAGTAAAGATGACCTGTTGTATCATATTTGAGAGGCGAAATTTTTTACTAAAGTTACTGAAATCGAGGTCCAAAACATCTTCGTATTCTACGACTATTCCCTTTTGGAGCATCGAACCAGTAAGTAACAGCAAGTATATGAAGATAGGATATATGACAAAGAAATGAACAAAACATTTTATAGATTCAATTCGCTTGAAGCAGCTTAAAAATGTTATAGCAGAAGCAAATCCAGATGCAAGGCAAACGCGCCAGACTATAAAAAATGTTGTAGTGTTATCCACTTCCAATATGTAAAATCTCCAATACTGGTATTCGGGATATGTAGTATGCAGTTGATCGCAATAGCTTGAGGTGAATTTCCGCTTTATACAATCTTCGTTGACAGTGTAGTTAGTGAGCAATATATCACAGTCCTTGTTAGACCAGGATCCGCACAAGAAATAAGGTATAGGTTTCTCGAAGCTGATCAAGAAGTAATGCAATAAGAAGGAGATGGCGTTGTGATTATAGATAATATATAAAATCTGCCAAATCACTTGTACATAGCCGATGTGGGAGAGACATTTGCGGATTGTCCATACCGAGAGGCAGTCTCTAGCTGTGAATTGGCTGACGATAGATTCCATGTACAGCAACGGTATTCCGATTACAACAAATAATATGACAGCGCACAATAAATTTCCTGTGGTACCAGAGGCTAGGGCTCCCGTTGGTATACTTATTGTACAAGCAGTACCGATTGTTTGGCACAACAACACAAGTATATGAACTCGTCTTGATATACGAAATTCAGTATCGTTTGTAGCCATTCTTGAATATTTTACTCGCGAGAATTTAAGAACATAACATTTGTAATCATGACCACATGGAGTTTTGTCTATTTTAAATTAATAATAATCGATACTCATATTATCGATTAACATATAATAAGCATTTAAATTAGAAAGAAATAAGTATGTTTTCATCGTTTTTTTCCTTAATGAAAATTTTAAATCAATATTGAGATATAAAGTTTTATAACGTTTTGTACAATTAAAACCAGTTATAACATTAACGCAGATTTAATGTTTTCGTATAGCGTTAAACGAGTTATTGGAGAAATTAAAAACATAGTATTTGAACAGCGGTATTAATAAGGAAACGATAATTACAGTTCAATGAACGGTAACTAAATGTTATGTAAATATATTGTACTCGTACTACGCCTACCTTCGATATGACATTAACCTCGTAAACATTTGAATATAACATTTTTAACTTGCTAAAATTATTTGGTAATTTTTACTAGTATTTACTAAAAAATACCTTCCTTAATAAAGAAAGTTATGATTTCGAATACGTTAGCTATCTAATTAGATTTAAATAAATGTATTGTTTTTAAATAAACAACACTTTATAATAAAAATAACTATGCTCATTATCAAAGAAAGTAGAATATTATTAACAAAAATCTTTATACATTTTGACCAAGAGCTGGCATGTTCGATTTCAAATTTGTCAGGGAAATCTGTATTTGCTAATACTCGAAGTAATAAGTTTACAGTAAAGGCTATAGTTGTATTCGTGCGTATCCCAGCTTACAGACATTCCGAGCAGGTGTCCACTAGATAATGAAATTACAATTGATAAACGGCACGCAGTTTCACTTTGTACACAACGATACGAGCCAGAGACCCGTTTAGTTGCAAGTAAATGCTACCACAAGGCTTTCTTGTTTCACACTTGCTGTTGACAACCATACAGACATAAAGAAATATCTCTGAATAATAGCTATCCATGAGTATTAAAGATATATTGCCAATTGCATCAAAACTTCATTTTAGATGATTTTAAAATATTTACCCTATACAGGAACAGGTTAAAGCAGTTGATAAGCGTGTACTAGTCCATTGTCGCTACGGCCGTAGATCGGCCCTAATTGCCACATCCTACATCAAAAGACAACTATGTAATTTCTGAATTCAGTAGTAGTTATGACTAATTGTATCTCTTCTCAATCTTTTTAAATTGTATTCCCAATCAATCTATCCAATTACACGTAAAGTGGTAACTTATATGATGCTCTGATTTATCGATTGCTTGCTTACATCGTCTTTAAAAAAGTTATTTTTATAGGAATCATATTTTAAGTAAAGAAAATTGATTGTAATTATTTTTATAAGGAATGCATGTCAAACGTAAAGTAACCGACAGACGCTATCAGTGAAAAATATGCATCTTTTATTTACACTGTTATATTATCTGTCAACATTATCTAATCAATATTTCTGCAACGTACCAACGTTTATACAGATAAAAGGCGAAAAAAGACAATTTTGCGAACCCCGCCTATGTTTGCTGACCTACATTTAAGTATCGTATAATTATGGTATTTTGTAAATTTACAAATTATTGCGTAACCGTTTTTACAGTTATCTAATTATGTGTGCTGTAAACGTAAATGGTTTTCTTTTTTTTTCGATTTCTTACAATCAAAAAAATAAACTCGTTGTTTACTGTTTTTTGTAATATCTACACACTTTTTCCAAAACACATCGTCTCCTCCTCGTTCCTCTTTTTTCTCTCTCAACTTGAAACTAATTTTAAACCAACGTCAAAATATAAAATTCGAAATCAATTAAAAAGAAAACATACCAAATTTTATCGAAATCCGTTCAGCGTTCCTTCAAACTCTAACAAACATCCATCCATTCATCTAAACTTTCGAATTTATAATATTAGTGAGATTAAAAGAAGCCACCTGAAATGTTTCGCTGAACCTTAACGTATCCATTACGAAACACCTATAATTAAAGTTTTTCTAAGGGAATAATACAGAAGGAAGAAGGAGGCATATGTAGTTTTTTGTAGATATCTTTTAACAGCGAAAACCCAAACTTAAAATTGTATTACAAGTAAAATTGTGCAACGCATTTGTGGAATCTATGAAATAATAAATGTAGAGAAGAGCCTTAAATATTTTTACTAAATAGATAGTTTAAAGAATTGTTTTAATTCTAGATTATTTTTACTGTTACCAATTGATTAATTATTATCGAAATGTATGTTTGGTAAGTAACAAAAATAGAATGTATGTTTATTTTTGAATACGTACAGTTATCGTTATCAGAAACTGTTCATATAACGATAGTCGTTAGATTATTCGATTGTACATAAATAAATATACTAACACCTGGTTTAAATATTTTAAAACCTTTACTGTAGTCGTATAGACTACTTTGTTGTGATTGATTAATTTTGCGAGTTGGTAGTCACATCGCTGATGGAGGAACTCTCTACGAAAGCGTAGAGAGTTCCTCCAGGTGTTACTTGTCATCTCTGCTTGACGATTTTTATAGTCAAGTAGAGATATCACGACCTACAGAAGTGAGAGAACGATGCACAGAAAGAGAGTTAATTAATGAGGTCTTTCTATAACGGTCAATGATCTTTCTCTCTTATGTAAGTCTTTAAGACAAAAATATCACAATTAAATACTAACATTGTAGGTCGTCAGAAAATATTAAGATAATTATCCCGGACGTGTAATGACGTTCTTATACAGGTGCGGTTAGATTTAAGTTTATTCGCTAGGATTACGGAGCTAATGCTAGTTTCACACGAGGGCAAAACTTTTAGGTAAAGACTTAGGCCAGTGTGTTAATCCTATTGTTTCAACGACGAGACAGAACTCTACTGTTTTTATTAGTGAGCGTTCCAACTATTGAACTATCTACTACTCATATATCTTTTGACGGTATAATAGTTAGGCTACTACTATTGCTTGAGAGCACATTGTCAGAACAGTGTTGTTTATCTTTAAGCGTTCAAATATCAATACTGCACTGTCTTACTGTAGTGCTTCGCTGTTCTACCCGCGTATGAAACCAGCATAACGTTGCCAAGACTTCAGCTGTATCTAGCGGCTGCATCTCGCAGACCTTTCTCTTATCGATAACTCGACTCCAGATAGAATCGTAACGAGACGACTTTCGGTCTCGTAGAAAACTATTTCGTCATTCCTTAGCTTGTTCGCGTTTATTTCATAAATTAAAGATCAAACAGTAGCACGATTTGTAAAAGCTTTACGTATTGACGTTTTTACTGGAACTGCATATTGCAACCCAACAAGGAGAAATTAGACAAAGGTTAGTGATAACTTCAGATGTGTTATTTCAAATAATATTAAAATACACTTTCTTTAGTCTTAATTTTCTAATAGTCTTCACAACGTAACGCATCCATATTAAAATTTTCCTAATTATTCTGTTTATCGTAATAGACGTATCTTACTAAAAAATAAATAAAAAAAAATAAAAGTTTAGACGAATACATGTTTGAGTTTGTAGCCTAAACTGCTGGAAGGAACTTGATGAAAGTTGGTGTAGATTTAGAACATATTCTCTAAGAACAGATAGGCTACTTGCTTTTGTTTTTATTTAAATTTCACACGGAGGAAATTGCAGTCGAAAGCTGGTATAGTAATAGTTTTCATCGAGCTTACATGAATGGAAAAGTTCTTACAATTTTTATTAATTCAACCTAATTTACCATATTATTTAAAGTATTTCCCATGAATTTAAACTATAAAGCATATGCATAATCTCTTTAGCTGTTATCACGGAGTATATCTTATACAAACAGTCCTGTTTAGACCACAACCGGCCTCTATTGATTTTGACTGATTACAAGCCGCAAGTGCCCGTTATCTGTGCCCACGACGTTGGCGCAAGGGCTTGACGTTTCGGTCATGATTGAGGAGTTCAGTTATCGTAGACAATATTCTTCTAATTTAAATTCAAATTTCAGCCTAAAATTTTTACCTTTTAATTAAATTGACAAATGCAAATACAAATACCTTTTATTTAAATTTTTTACTATGTAATTCAAGCTATCAATAAAGTTATTCATACTACGGTAGAATTTTTGTACCGTTTATTTATTTATATGAAAAACGGTTTTTTTTTTATAAACGGCTATTTTTTTTATTACTAATTATTAATATTTAAATGTCCATGAAATTTGGCATACATGTAGAGAATAGTTTGGAATAACACATGGGCTACTTCCTTTTTTAATTTCACGCAGACGGAGTCACGGGCAAAGGCTAGTCCATCACATTTGACAATAACAACTATGTATATTAATCTACAGACGCATAAAAAAATAATTGCTAACACGTCGGTGCAGTGGTAATTCGCTCGTATATCATAACAGAGACCAGCTGTGCAAATATTTTATGTAACTATTTCATTAGGTAACATATAACATAAATGAATAGCAACAATGAAGTTAAAATACCGCCAACGTTTGGACTGCGGAGCGAAATCGTGACTATATCGATTTTCTTTCAAATTCAACTTTGAGCGGTACGCATAAGGACACATTTTGTAATCTGCTTCTAACGCTGGCAACATTTCCCTGATGTTATTTCTATCTCTTTTCAACGTAGGAGGCGTGCTTCGCCATTTCGAATGGAATTTTGCAACGCAACAGAATGAAGTATAGCTGTCCTTGTCTCACGGTGCGACCCTTGACCTAATCGATTTTAGTGAATGTGCCTGGTTCGCGGTTTCGCGGATCGATTAATTATTCCTAGGATTTAGATCTATGCCCGCAATTGCGTGCTATAGGAAGAATTTAAGATGGCGCTATTGCAAACTGCGTCGTAATATTCATTATGTTCCTATTGCTGGTTGAATTATTTCGCACATAACTGTAAATTATTATTTAATGTTTAAAAAAAACAAAACATTAGCCTTAGTACCGAACGATGGTTTTATATTAGGTATTGAATATTTTAAAAGTAAAATATAATATTTTTCGTCTTTATTGCCTTCACAGAAACAATCTCAACTCTTACAAATATTATAAACGTTAAAGTTTAGATGGATGGATGGATGTTTGTTAAAGTTTTAAACCTAAACGAATGATCGGATCTTAAAGAAATTTGACATAGACGTAGAGGATAGTCTGGAGGGACACATAGCGTACTCACTTTTTTAATTCCAAACCGAGTCACAGACGAAAGCTAATAACGTAAAATAAATTCCAAGTAAGTGTTTAAAAAAAATTCAATTAATCTTATTTTTCAATAGGTAGTAAAATTGTTTTAATCTCAAGTGATCAAATATCATCAATTACAAGTTTAAAGTCTTTAAAGAATTTGAGTGTTTGAATGAATTAAATAAAATACTTCATCGCTGTAAATAAGGGATAGTATTAATAATAAGTAATAGTAAGAAATTAGTAAATAATGTATGATAGATTCACAGATCAATTAAAAAAGGATATTTTGAACTATACTACACACTTCTTATGCCACTGCTAACCAATAAACAATAGATACAAATGAACAGACATTGAGAATAAAGGCGCGTCCATTCTGTTTATAGTATTTATTGGATCGTGCGAAAGTGGCGACGACGGAATTTATATGTCTTAGAGCAAAATGTAACCAATCTCTCCGCTTACCGAGGATACATCGTAATTTACGTTACAAAACACCTTAAAGTAGATTTAACTAAGAATACACTGAGACGTCCAGATCATTAGCGACAACATTTTACAGTTTGATCAAAACAAGACTAGTTATTACCCGTGACTTTGCTTGGTATTAAAAAATACCAGGGTATTTAATTTAAATTTGTTATAATCTTTGTTTCGTGTTATTGGCATATTCAAATGAAGATTAATACATGCTTTCTTATTTAAATACTTATCTTTCGTATATTTTTCCTAAAAACTATGCCTAGTGCATACATTTTCTTGTACTGGAAGCAAAATCAAAGGATGATTGAAATACTGATAATACATAAGTTATAGCGTGACCAAGGGACATAAGAATGAAATTTTTATATATAGATTTGTAAGACCAGTTGGTTGGTGGTCGGTTAGTATTAATTATTATTCATTTATGCAACGCATCAGTATGGTTTTTTTTGTTTTATCATATATTTTCCAAATAAATAAACGAACTCGTGATTTAACCCCATTTGAATGGAAATTATCGAGAGATCGCAATCTATTCTAAATTTTTATATGATTATTACTTTCCTATTTTGGCAAATTAAATATTTGGCTACTGATAAATTGATATGGAAATAAATATTGCATTTTAATTGTAATAATATAGTGACATTACGCCTACGCAGTGTCGCTTTCAAAGAGCGCGCGCGCACTTTTGACTACAGTATAGCTTTGATTCCTATAAGCTTATACGGAGGTGCGCACACTACTCGATTTTACTTTGAGCATTTAAACGGTTGAATTAACTGAGAAACAATCGACAATCACACAACGGTTGTGCGATACTTTAGTCAAAAGTGGGCGCCCACTCAAATTATTTTTAAAATCTTTTTTATATTCAAATGTATAAAAATTAATAACAAAGGTAATATACTTTAATAGTATAACATTTTTATGTGATGAAATAGTCAAGCTGTCCAGTATGTAGCCTTCAAATAAGACCTTTTTAAAAAATGAAATGTATCATATACTTTAACAATTGATGAAGTTAATTTTAATCTTTTGTTCCTAACTCAAAATTAACTTTATTAGTATTGAATAGTAGCTTACTATAAACTGTAATGCTAAAACTGATAGACGTTAAATGTGACCTATTACTTGTAAATTACCACGATTATATCGTAAAAACTAATAAAGAATTTATTCCGTGAGTTCTTCAATCTCTGGAATAACAAAGACGATATGTTTTGTGTATATTTTCGTGAGTGTGAAAACCTACGCTTAGAAGAGAGCTTTTAAAATATAGTTCTTAACTAAAACTTTCACAAATTCATTTACGAAATATATTTTGATGGTAGAATTTAAGTTAATTATACAAGAGCACGAAATAGAGTCTTATCGTTTCGTGTTTTCGCGTCTGAGCAGTTTAGATCCTTGGGCGAGACAAATTACTTGAATCGCAAAATATCAGATACAGTGAGAGTTTTATAACATTGCGTTAATTTTAAACATTTTAAATGTAAGCATTAACATATGTGCTAAGTTTGTCGGGTAAAGTGGCATTACTACGTAATTACTCTAATATTTTGTTTTTATTGGAGAAAGTAGAATAATAATTACATACTTATAATTGAAATGTTCGAATGTCAACGAAGTCCATTGTAGGATGGGAATTATTCATTAGTAACAATGGCAACTGAGCTACTTTTCCGCCAATTTTCTTTTTTTCCAATATTTATTTATTTATTTATTTATTTAAATTAGGCTTATCAACATAATTACATGACATTCATTGATTTCTATTTAGTAATCCAAACACACGTGGCCTCGTGTAACTACAATTAAAGATAAACACATCTTGCTTCAAATATTATATATTATTATATTTACCTCCAAGACTAGTAGTGTGAAAATGTATATAACCTAAAGAGTGACGCCAGTGCAGAACTTTATATTACGGTTTAAGAATCTTTATTTACCTTAATAAAAATTTACAATTTACTTACTTAAGGTAATAACTTATGCTAAATATAATATTTTAATCAGGCGTACTGACAATTATACATTTACTAAATGCGGGTAGCTACGAAACATTATGTATACAAACTAATACTATTATTACGTTGCATCGAGATATGGTATACTGGATGTGGCATGGAATACGTTCATTAATTAATTTATTCTATAAATATTGTATTAAAAGGGATTAGTCTAAAATGTGCTGTGGTCGCTGACATCCTACATAGCAAAGTGTTTGTTTACGGTTTATAACATTAATTTAAATAGATTTTTAAACTACTAGAGTAGTTACAGTTTAAGAAATGTTTCAGTACCCTTGTGGTTGTTAATACTGGCTGCTAATAAAATATCAAAACGAGCCGACATCGGTGGGGCATATTAAAAGCAAACATCAATTTTAACGGTCTATTTTCGACAAATTGCTGTCGGAGGTAGGTCGATAAATTGAGGTGTTTTACGATTACCTCTAAACACTGGTAGCCACAGCAGCCACTATGCTTTTATGCCCCATAACAATGACATACGATTATTGCGTAAGACATCTGACAATTGGAATCGATTCCATTTCTCGAATATGCGAAATCAATTATTGTATTCAGTTTATATATCGTATGTGTAGATTTGGTAGGATAACTCTGCGCTAAAGGTCTGTACAAGTAACTAAGTTTAAAGATGTTATTTGAAGTGCAACTTTGTTAACTATATTAATGAATACACAAGAAAATCATATTTTTTGTTCTCTTGTAATATAAGTAACCTTCGGTTATCATAGAAATTATTTAAATTATGGATTCGAAGTACATTTTTCATTTTTTATATGAACCATCTCCAGAATCTTAAGCAAAATAAAACAAGAACATAATATGACCCATTGTCGAATCGACGAATGTTGACTATTATCTTTCTGATGACAAATGAGCCCAAACCCGCATCGGACGTTGAACCAAGCATCGGAGTGTTAAGGGTCCGAAAACTTGTTATTGCATCGAATACATTGCTGCGTTTCCTTTTATTTAATGGACGTAATATTGAATGTTATTGTGTATGAAGCAATGCATTTGCTGTATCACTGCCGTTTCGATGAAGGGGTAGGGTTAAGCCGATTTAGATCGGACTGATAGAAAACATGGAGTTGCGATGCTAATTCTAAATGCGAGCCCCCGTTCGCGTATACATGATAATTCAAATGCTTAAAGAATGGTGTCCCTTAAGTTGACAGATACGAAGCCAGATTGACGGATAATGTATGATTCGTTACTTTTATCGACGTCACTTGCAATCACGAAGAGTATAACGAAAATTCCATCGTTTTGTAAAACGTTATAACGTTTAAGATATCTACTATTCGTTAATCGACCAGCTTTTACATTTTGCGGCATAAATACAAGTAAATTAGTCCATTTAAAGCTATGTATCGCCTTACCCGTGTTGCTATTTATTTCTTCATCTTTAATTCTTAAAACTAAGTTTAGAAGGTATATACAAATAAACCTTTCCCAGTTGTGATTACATTTAGTAATTCGAAAGATAACGATTGTTGCATATTACAGTGAGTTAACATTGTAAAAAAAACCTCAACGTATATCGCAATAAAAGCCCTATTGAGGTACAGTTCGAAGAAAAATAAAAAACGTTCGAATAGGCTATTGCGCTCGATTGTACACTACGTATCTCCCAATCAATCTAGCCACCTGCGCAGGCCAGTAGTAAATCTTCATTATTGATTGGTTTTTTCTACCAATTTACAGTTATGCGCTCCATTCGCATTCATTTACGAGGCGAGTTTGAATCATAGCCAGACGTTAATGGTTGTATCGAAAGTTATGAACAATCAAACACAAAATACATAAGAATTTATATATAACTAATTGTTGTTGTTATAAATATTTGATAGTTTGGTTTATGTTTCTTTTAATGCGAGTGTATACTTTTAGACAATTTATTTGTCTTTTGATTTAGATAGGAGAGATGAACTTGCAAGCGATGATTATAGAGTTTCGTCACCAGCTCACAATACGTCCCCACTAAGGGGCTCGGAGCCTACTCTAAGTTAGGGGTGACTAGGCCATAGTCAACCACGTTGACCAAGTGTGGGTTGGTTGACTTCACACATATTGAATTTCTTCGCCGATATGTGCAGGTAGCATCACGATGTTTTCCTTCACCATAAAACCGTCACATAAATTATGTACCAACCCAAGTTTGTAGATTACAAGTCAAGTTAAACCCTGGAGCCACCGATGCTCATCTCATTCAAGCATGTTTAAGCTATTTTTTTTATAATATATGGTGGCAAACGAGCAAGCGGCCACCTAAATCTACCGAAATGAAAAGCGACCGCTGCCCAGAAACATCCGCAATTACAGATGCGTTGCATACCCTTCATTGACGAAGGAGGAGACGCACATAAAGAAGACATATCTATGCGTCTCTTCCACCGTCAAATCCACTTTTCTTTCCCATCTTTTCCTCTTGAGAAATGGGTGGAAAGGAAAACGGACTAAAAATTTGGCCTCCGGCACCACACTGATTAGACGAAACGCGGAATTGCTTCCACTTCAGGCCTAGTTTCTGTGTGGTCGTGGTATTACACCGGGCAAGCCGACCCACTCGTGCGAAGATATTAAAGCGGGCTCTACCACTATTAAAATTGGTATTTGAAACGCTATCTAACTTTTTGTAAGGCCCTTAGATTTCATTTAGCAACTGTATTACATTATTTCAATTAATTAGAATTATCGAATCACACATACTGATTGAAAGCAGTCGTCTCAATGAATAATGAGTTAATAGTTTACGATATACAATTTTCCCCAGCAATTATTAACTTACGATATACGTACGCCTTACGAGATCACATCAAGTTGCTATCCATCAAACCGTACACGACTATGTCGTCTTGGTACGTCATTAAATGTGACCGAAAAGGATTTAGACTGGTCTTAATAAGGAATGCTTTACCTCTCGAGTAAAAGTACTAATGCTAAGTAAATACGTAAGTTTTAGGAGTAATGTGAGGACGCCAATTTGTACTTTATTTTAAGTTCAAAAGGTTTATATTATTAAATATTTTTTACGTTCGTTGAAAGGATTGTTTTAAAATCAATAAAATCCAAGAATAAATATTGTAAAGTTAATTTTGTTCTAGTTGTCACTTGATTCGAAACAAACTGTAAATTATTAGTATTGTAAGTATACAAATTCTTACCTAACAGTACTTTTGTACCTTGTTAACCAAATTGACAAATAACACGCGAAATATTCACGGAACAAAGTTCCAATAGTTCAAACTGAATAATACAATAAACACAAAATAAAAAGTAATTTAAACAGGAAACTCGTATTCTAATTTGCGCACATATTCCAGGTGATGTCATGTACAAGCGACAACAAAAGGTCAATCTAAATAAAATTACATTTTAAACAAATTCACCAAACATAAAGTGTTCTTAACATACATTTTCAACATTTAAAAAGTTACACGGTACCGAAGGCACGTCGAGCATTCTTCATGTAAAACCATTTGAATTATTTGTTACTGTACGTTGTGACTGTCACTTTAAATTTTTCGGAAAGAATGAGAGGGACAACACTATCTTTTTCTACGACTTTTTCGGCAGTGGAAACTAATTTTAAGACTACAAATACATATCCACTTGTTTGCGCGACTGTACCGCGGCTGTGGCAGTGCGTAGGCGGTGTCGTTTTCCCGCGACCCCGACAGTTATATCAATATACTGACGATACGTCGATGTTAGCCGCATTTATGGTCATAAAGCTCAGTTGATATTACCTAATGGCGAAATTTTAGAAATAAATATGCCGAATTATATTTTTATTTTAGAAGTATTTAATCGCCGGACATCTTAGTTTTATATTCTATTATTTGAAAAGATATGATGGATATGAAACCAGAGAGTGTTGTGATCGAATGTGGATGGCTACAAAGGTAGGGGAGGCCGAAGAAAGTAGGGATGAATTGTGTGAAAGATATGCTTAAGAAGGGAGTGGATTCAGGTATGACGGCTGATAGAAATGTAAGGAAGAGCAGCACATACTGTGACGACCCCCTATAGGGATAAGGGCAAGTGGATGATGAAACGATTTGCTTAACACCAATTTTTGTATTGTATTACAAATAAATTACCGTTCCATAGATATTAAATAACAATAGACAAGCCAATGCATTAAAAAGATTTTAAATACATGTAATTTAAGCATGATTATACAGCAAATTTAAAGGAATATTTTGATGAATCTTGAGAAGGGAAAAAAATTAAAACTTTCAAAGAATACGTTATTTTTCAGATCTGTTGATAATTCTCTGTCCACCTATTCAGGCCACGGGTGTAATAAAACTTGTAGTTCGTAACTTTATGCTGTTATAGAAACAATATTATTTTATAGTCATATAATAGTCTGTAGATTGTCCGTTAGCTTCGCCGGTGACATCATCGTACAGTCATGCTAATTTAGAACTCTAAATATGAATTTGAAATTAATTCTAATGGCCTTTTCATTTTTTTTTCTAATCATTAGCCACCTGTTATACAGTAATCTTATGAATGAAATCCCCCATTCGTTTTCAGAAGTTATAACACTATCAGATTTTATTAAGTATATTAAAAACATTTTTAAATACGACTTAAAGACTATTTTCATTCATAAACAGAAACCGGCCTCTATTTTTTTACATTTGGTAATTTACGAGAGCTTTATAGCACGCGCACACCTTTAACTAAACTATCGCACAACTGTTTAGTCGCACACTTCTAAATTTTTAGTTGTGCATCTAAACAGTTGAATAGGCTGCGAAACAATCGACAATCGCACAGTAGTTGTTCGATAGTTTATTCAAAGGTGTACGCCCGCTTTTATTCATATCTACCAGTGTTTTTTTAACTTGCCGTAAGACAAATCCGTAACCGTTGCGTTAAGCTATCATTTTACTACGAAATTTTTAGCATTTTAAGTGACCCAGATTCAATGCTCTTGAGTGTATGTAGATCTTTTTTACGATACGTAAAGATAAATAAATTTGCCTCGACATTTCTTTTTTATTATAATTAATTAACATTTACGCCCAGGCCTTCAGATAGTTGATATACACCATGACCATGTTAACAACGGACATTCGAATTTCAAATCGAATCAGGCACAATTTCTGTAACTAACCAGTTATGTTTGATGACTCCGTGGCATTTTAAGTTTATCATGGCATAAATCGGAACAGTAACTGTTAAAACATGCGGATAAGCCATAATTTTCAAAACTCGTTAAATAAATACTATTTTATAATCCATTATAAAAAAAAAAACTTGTTGCCAGTACGACCGGTAGAAAAAAAGGAAAACAATAGAATAAGAAAAAGAAGTTAATGTCGATTGTAAAATGATTATCACTAACGATAGAAATAAGAAGCTTGACATTAAAAATGTCTTACTTTAACTAAACAAAACAATAAATTATAAACATTACTAGTATAAATCAAGTCGTTAGATGCCATTGGGTTGATGGAAAACATACAAGCATACTACCCAATGGGAAAAATCCCGTTGGTTCATCGTTGGACCAATCGGCCCATCGGGAAACATTCAAATTAAACACTTGTACATCTAAACTACGGATTCTGGACTCTGTAGTCTGTTTTATAATTGATTACCTTTTTTATACATTAAATAAATGTAATAAAAAAAGTAGCTGTTCCCTTAGCTTTATCTGCATATTTTAAATACCTCATTTCCTTGTTTACATTCAGTGGTATTTTTAAAATTCAAACGCACAAACGACAACAGCCTATGCCATTGGAAAATAACGCATGACATTTTTTTGTTTAATTTAATCACTCCCTAAATTAAATAGCGTGTAAACGTATAGTCTATATCCTAACCTACAGCGTGTTGTAAATGTAAGGGTTTTTATTTAAATATAATTGTCTTTTTAATAACATGGTGTGATGGCTGATACCCTGACAACAAAGAAGTGTGTGTTTACGTTTTATTATTTTATATACTATTAATTTTAATTAATAACAATGTCTTGGTTAATAAACTGCATTACATATTTGTCATCCGTGATCTATTATATATTTAGTAGCAGGGTAGTCCAAGGTGCGACAATCAATTTATAAATGTATACAGTTCAATCTGCTTCCATTATGGGTTCTGTAAACTATTAATAATAGGAGTTATTACGTCACAGCCGATGTCGTGATTTCGATATCGGAACACGTCAAAGAGTCGGCTAAAGTGGCCACGAGGCTTGACACAGAGAACTACTATTGTCTCAAAGCCACTGGACACAACGGAAGTTAATATATGATAACAAAAAGTTAGAGACTTCTGTTTACTTACTATACTTTAACTTGCAACTGATTTTAAAATGTCTTGATAAAATATCCCCTATGTATGAATGTATAACAATAGAGTATTTAACAAATGAAGATGTAATTTCTGATTTTTTATAAAACTACTTAAAAATATTGGGTGAGGTATGCCGTAGTTGTCTGTGAGGCATTGATTTTAGTTAAGTATAATTAAGTTTTGCAGTCTTGAAGTAAGTTTAATCAGTACTGAGATTTTATTACTCAAGTAAAGCTTTGTAGGGTTGATGTGATACTTCATAATTCCTACTAATATTATAAATGCGAAAATTCTGATAGATGATCATGCTAAAATTTAGCGCTGGTTTTAAACGTAGTTTTGATTAATTCCGCACAGATGTCATGTGCAAAAGTAGTATAATATCTACATCTATACTATTATAATAAAGCGTAAAGACACACTTCTTTGTTGCCTAAGATGTCAGCAGTCACAGCATATATTCGAATAACTCTTTTTTTAATAAAAAGCCCTACATTCACGTCACGCTTTAGGCTAGATATTTTCACGTCATGAAACTTAGGGGTAAATATTTTGGATAAAAACCCTAATGTGGAAAAGAGACCATAAGTTGCTGCCAACATCAAGGAAGCAAGATTGCCAAATTTTGTCATGCCATGTCATTTTGACATTTGCTATTGACAATTTGACACATGTAAACAATAAAATAATTTTATGCTGATGAAATCGCACTGGAACAGCTAGTCTTATATAAGAATGTACATTAAGTCTGATGTATTTATTAGCTTGTTGTTTTTCTATAAATAAACAATAAAACAATGATGTTTGTCTCGACAAATGTTTGATGCAAATTATGTCTCGCAATTTAATGACATCTATCACGAATCTGTTTTACTCAGTAAACTGCTACCAGTACTGAGTAATATTATGTTAATTCTTAGCAACAACGCTTAGTTAATACTTTGATTATATTACACAAGTGCGCGACATGAAATTGTTTTGCTTATAGGGTAAACTTGTGATGAAATACTCGTACTAATATAAAATTAATTTGACCTCATAAAACAAATAGTTATTGTCAAACAATAAACACTTCTAGAACTTAATATTTATAAACAAGCTTTTGCTCAACAACAAACAAAAGTAAGTAGCCTATGTTCTACATCGATGCCAAATTTCATCGAGATCCATTCAACAGCTTAGGCTACAAACTCTTATAAACATCCATCAATCCATCTAAACTTTCGCATTTATAATAGTATTTTTGTAATACTGTTCTTACTAATTAATTAGCTTAAGTAAATACTTAGTTTAATTTTTAAAAACACTAGATTATCATTAAGCTTCCATTTTTCGAGAAGCACAAATATGAATAATTTCGTCTAATGACAGAATCGTGCGCCGCATGCTTGCGTTTCAAAGACGATAGGATCTGTAAGTCTGTACGTTATTTCCGGAGGCGTGGGCGTCGCGGGTTCGTTTCCCGCAACGAAAACATTTCAAAACGTAACTTCGCATACTCGCACACCGAACTTCCTCTTGACATGGGGTCACAATCATACACAAACTGTACGTTTTTTAGTATAAACATTGCTATACAATAATGGACCTAATGTGAATTAGAATCAGGTATGTTTTGGTTTGACGATTTAAAATCTTTAAAGCTCTCAGGCTTTTAAGAGGCACCATTCATTGAGACAAGTAACGGGCAAATAGTAATCTCTGGTCTCGGCAACGCCATTCAAGAGAACTTGTACAGTCAAGATGAAACGGATTTTGTTTTGTTCAATAGAAATATTTAAAACATTTCTAGCTTTTATCATAAATTGCATATAAATTTAAATAATGTTAAACGTAGTTATAATTTCCTTTTAAACATAAATTAATATTACTTTTATTATAAAATAAACAGTGTTATTGATCTGTAGACGATCCACACAAACTTTCAAACAAATTAGTCTCAAAGGAAGAGTTTTATCTAAAAGTACATGGTGCATGCTTTAGAATCTTTAACCGTAACTTAAGTTTTACATGTAACGTATAATTAATATTAATTTATTAAATAGTTACAATATACTATATTCATGTATGTCTATTCGCCCGCGACTCCGTCCGCGTGGAATTAAAAAAAGTAAAAGTATGTGGCCTATGTGTTCATCCAGACTATTCTTTAAAACGGTGAAAACTTTCATCAAGATCCGTGCAGCCGTTTAGTCTACAAACTCTAACAAAAGTCCATCCATCTAAACTATCGCATTTTTAATATTAGTAAGATTTTTGACTAAACAATTCGGTGACGTTATTTCTTGGTGAATATACATTATAATAAATTATTAGTACACGTATGTGTGTCAGTGGCAGACGCTATGTCGCCGCTGTGTGCGTTAGACAACTTGTTTTTTTATGTCAATGTGTGTGCAGTGTGAACACAAATGTTTTTCGTGTATGTGAGATTCGTGCGCGTGCGCTGCATTCCTTCTCGTCGTCATTCATACAGACCGACAAACTTATCTGACCCGGTAAACATTAATGTAATTCGGAATATTAGCACCCACGCATGATTAACACCCTCTATTTTTACAGTCACAAGACTTATTGGAAACACACTTAAGACAAGATAACAATCTTGTCTTAGCTGTGTTTTTCATCCCTTAGTATTTACTATGAGCGATATCAACACCGATATCACTGGTCTAGATAACTTCGTTGTACTGTACATACTCAAAAGCGCCTATTTATCTATAACTTTTTGTTTATAGAACGTACATTTTTTTATAACATTCGTAATTTGAAATTAAAATGTTATCAGCCGTTTGAAATGGACTTGAGAGCGTAGTATTTATTGCTCTCGTTTTTTTTACAACTCGTATAAAACATGTGGTATTGTATCTTATGAATGCAAGATTATGATGAATAAAGTTACTATTGTAACTATGTATAAGATGTTATAGCATATACATACAAAATAGTAGTAAAATCGCATCATAAATATTAATTATTAGCTTCCGCCCGCGACTTATCCCGTGTGAAATTAAAAAAAAACAAGAGTGTGTAGCCTATGTGATCTTCCAGACTATCCTCTACGTCTATGCCAAATTTCATCGAGATCCGTTCAGCCGTTTAGGCTACAAACTCTAACAAACATTCGTCCATCCATCTAAACTTTCGCATTTATAATATTAGTAAGAAGTAAGATTGGTCAAATAATGTTGTTTCCAGCAATTAAAATCTCAACACTTACATTTCAGCAATTCAAATTATAGTTAGTTAAACCAATGGCGGATGTGAACACGAAGATGGAAATAAACAAAATTAAGACGAACGTTGTTGAGTGTAAAAACCAAAATGTCTATATACCTATATGTGTAGGATTTTATGATTTTACACAACATGTGCTAAATCCTTCACTTGTAGTTAACAGTAATAAGAAGCGAGTTTGTCTTAAATACGTCTATTTGTTTTTAACCGCAAATACACGTAATATTCTGTCATAGAAATATCTCTGAATGAATGAACTGTTTGACAAAAAATACTAGAATAACTAAATATTATACCATTAATAAAAAAGACAATATGAAATCATTTTTTCTTATTTCTTTAACAAAGTAATTGAATAATTTCTAAACAAAATTTCAGGTTCAAGTTAATTCATCATACTCTAAATAAAAATACTTCGAATATGTAAAATATTCTCAATTAATGTTTCTTAATAAGCCACGCAAATAACTAAGGCTGACGCCCGAATACTAAAACGACACATAAATAAAGTAGCATCTAAAATGAGAAGACCACACTTAAACTCCAATAAGAATTAAAACTAAAAATTCTGTCGTCTGTCAGATTGAAAGCGGTGGTTAAAAATCTTCAATAATCATTAAACTAATTGAAAAACATCAATGCTACGAGGCGGTTTATTAGGCTACAACCTAATTAATTGTATCGACATGACAGACGGCCTGAATAAGGGCCGCTATACACTTACAACTTCAAGCAGCTGTTGTGCCGCCGCTATTGTCTTGACTAGAAAACGCCGCATGAAGACTGTTTGTAGCTGCCACTATCGACTGCTTGGTAGAGTGTACAACGGCCTTAGATTTAAATATAGGGAAAATTGTGCGCGCCCTTTTATCGACGTAATTTTTCCAGACCGCCCTCGCCGCCCGCCCTTTTGCACTGATTGGACGAAAGCTCGGGAAACGGAACTAAATGTATAACTTAGTAACGTTGATAATTTCACGCGTACATATATAAATACTTTGTAAGACATTTTTATCAGGACTCAAATGGAAAACCAGATTTTTTGATGTTGAATGATTTCTTAGAAAGCGGAAAAAAACATGACATTAGTCATTACAAATTTGTTAACTAGCTAAAATCTGAAATTAAAATATAAAATATATTACCGAGGGGCAAGAAATTGCACATTTCTAATTTTTATTTAGGAATATCAAGTATTTCTGTTAGGTCGTAACATGCATGCAAGGTACTGAAACGCGCCAGCTGTAGGCATCTTCCTGGGATGTGTGAACGCTTGTGTGTGTAGTTTGCATGCCAGCTACTATCCGACTTTACAGAGATATGTATTTTCTTTTGCATTTTGATGTTCCTTATAGTAGCTTCTATTTGCTTTATTAGAAGCTACTTTAAACGTGTGGTTGATATTGTGTCAGTGAAACCAACTGGAAACATCACGAAGTCGTTGTTTTTACTAGCAGTTGAATACATTACGCATTCAAGCAGCAGTGATTAGTCTATCACTACGCGTGTAACGCAACAAGACAATTATATACTTTTTCATTCAAATTAGTTAACAACTAATTTACGCATTAACAGGATTCGTTTTTGTTTGTTTTTTGCCATTATCATGTAAATATTATAAATGCGAAAGTTACGATGGATGGATGTTTGTTAGCGTTTGTAGCCTAAACGGCTGAACGGATCTCCATGAAATTTGGCACAGGTTTAGCATAGTCTGGAATAACGCATAGGCTACTTTTTGTCCCGTTACGGTCCCCGTGGGATTCACTAATTTAGTTTTTTAATGTTTACTCGATCATTCTGCAACGGTTCAACATATCTTATTGAAATTTGGCACAGATATAAAACAAAGTCTGGAGTACACATGGGATAAGGTTCATCCCCGATAAATGTCCGGTTCCCGAGGGATACGTAGCTTTTTTTGTAGTTTTATGTTTTCTAATACTCCGCGGGCGGACGAATTCGGGGGCAACAGCTAGTCTTTCATAAAAATTTAGATTTCTTTTTGAATTATCTATAAAAGTAATTGTCACGAAAGTGCTTACATAAATTACAACTTATAGGTAGAAAATTTTGATTTGCCTCTTAGTTGTTTAACAATAATATTTAAGAATAATTTTGCAATATTAGTTAATTATGTAAAAAAATATTTTCGCACATTTTAAAACGCTTTAAAGCTCTTGCATAAGCTTTTATGTTTTTAAAATTATATTATAAATGTAGTATTTTTAGTATAATCTGTTTTACTGTTAGTCATCTCATTAATTCAAATGGAATTGTTAATATTTACATCGATGTATATATAAACATTCATGTTCATCAAAAGCTATTTCTGAATTCATTATATGAGTAGTCAATGGCCGCCCATCAATTTTATTTATCCGTCCAATAATTCGACATTTATTTTATTATAAACTACTAGGTCAATAATACTTTTCCGTTTTCTTTAATATAGCAAACTAGCCGCCCGCTACTCCGTCCGCGTTGAGTTCAAAAAAACAAAAGTAAATAGCATATGTGTTCTTCCAGACTATCCTCTACGTCTATGCCAAATTTCATCGAGATCCATTCAGCAGTTTAGGCTACAAACTCTAACAAACATCCATCCATCCATCTAAACTTTCGCATTTATAATATTAGTAAGATTATTTTACGATTCTATAACTTTTTCAACACTCTAGTAAGTACAAAAAAAGATAACATAAAACATTTAATCTGACTCACTCAGACATTTACCAAAAAGAAATCTTATTTAAAAAAAAGCTTTTTTAAGGTTGTGGAAATAAAAAGGGCTGGTTTAACAGTGAGTTACTACGAACAAACAGAAGACAACCGTGGTTGTTGGAAGGGTGGGAAAATTAGTTAGGACTAAAGTAGAAATAACCAGTTTTATAGCTTACTGGTTTACGCGGCTTCGCGAGCGTTAAATTAAAAAAACAATAAAAACCATAGCCTATGTTACTCACTGATAACGTCGCGTTTTAATGGGCAAAGACTTTAAGAAATCGTCCCATTATGTTACGAGTTATTTAAAATACAAATTCTTTCCTCTTTGTAATATCAGTATAGATTTACACCATACAAAGACCTACAATATTTTCGCAACAATATGAATTTAATTATGGAAACTGTGAATTTGAGAATACCACAAATGTTTGTATTTAGTGAGCTTTGAGTTATGATGACTACCCACGTACATCATACGATATCGATACTACGCTTTAATAACATTCGCCTCCATTTCCTAACTGTAACGTTTAACCCCATGCCGTTTTACGAGGTGTACGAACACGTGATATGCGAAATTCATACCTAGTGCTGTAGACAGAAAGAATATTATTGCTTATACGTGTGACTACGTCTGCCCCAGCAAGTCCATTCAATTTGGTAGGATGACATGTTATATGTTTTTTATTGCCAACAACTATTAGAATGACGGATCGAACACCGGGAACTATTTTAGATGTCTATAATTTCTATATTCGTGGCGACAATAGACAAAATGATTTGATATAGCTCAGTAGTATTTTTTTTATTACTGTACTAGCTGTTCCTGTGCGATTTCATCCGCATGAAATTATAAAATCTTTTTTTATTGTTTACATTTGTCACATTCTCAATTTCAAATGCCAAAATTACCGTTACCATAATAACCTTGCTTCCTTAATGTTGGCAGCAACTTATGGTCTCTTTCCCACATTAGGGTTTTTATCGAAAATATTTAACCCCTAAGTTTAATAGCGTGAAAATATATAGCCTAAAGCGTGACGTAAGTGTAAGGCTTTTTATTAAAAAATGAATTATTCAAAAATATGCTGTAATTGCTGACATCTTAGGCAACAAAGAAGTGTGTGTTTACGCTTTATTATAATAGTATAGATAAAAAGCTCCAACATATTTATGACATTTTAATGTATTTAATTTTATATCCACTTGATGATTATTCCCTTCCGTAATTAATCTTTTTTCTCAAAAGATAACAAGAAAATTAATAAATAGAACATGCTTATTACTCCAGTTAGAAATATGAATAAAATATAAAGTGGTCTCAAAGCTTTAAAGCTTTCAAAGAAACAGAAACAAAACCGGGAAGTGAGACTTGCTGTCAAGTTGGACAATAGCTTTAACAGACAAGGTCGTCAACATTTTTACAAACGAAACACTCATTGACGGCAACATAATGAAGAACAAAAAATAAATTTGTGAATGAATAAGCATATCTTGATATCAAATACCATAGGACGAAACTGTACTTAAATCTTTCTAATATTATAAATGCGAGAGCTTAGATGGATGGCTGGATGAATATATCTAGGATAAAGCCTAAACGACTGAACGAATCTAGATGAAATTTGGCATGAATGGATGGCACTTTTGTTTTTTTTAATTCCACGCTGACGGATTCGCGGGCAAAAGCTAGCATTTTATATTTAAATCGCTCTACACCAGTGGTTCCAAAGTCGTTCACGACAACGTTGGGTCAACGAAAGACTGGCAGTCCAATTCACTAAGCGTAATGAATTTTTAAAAGATAAAATATTGGGAATCTCTGGTCTACACGGAGTACCACCCAGTTTTAAGCCATAAACAATGGGCAATTATCTGTTAATGTACGCCATACACAGACTAGTAAAGAAAGCAATCGCCAATCGTTTAAAGCAGGAGATAGCTACTCGAGCAGTCCGTGTATGGTGGTTTAATATGTATTTTTAAAATGCCACAGGAACCTTGAATCAAAGAGGTACAAAGGTTTCAATTGAAAAATAAACACGGAATATATTCTTTATCCAGGAATTAAAACTTATTAATCTGTAGTTAAAAAATCATTTAGATTACAGCCAATTAAAAAAAGTAAGGCCTTTCTCGTCAATCTAAGATTTATTAAAAAAAATACATTAAAACGTCATAATATACGAAATGTTCATTTCTCTTCCATTTTAACCAACACTTCCGTGACTCGAGTAAGTAATAAAACCCTGTATATGGCCGGCGAATAAAATTTTATCAATTTCACGACAATTTTACGTTTGCATTCCTACATTACGACGCCATCTTGGATGTGATTATATCAATAATTTTAAATTTTATCTGTTATGATGTGTTCAACAAATGTATTAAATATTGAAAGTTTCAGAAATAGAAGAGAAATATGAGTCGTTTCATTTAATTTATGTAAAGGACAATAAAAACTTTCGGAAATCAAAATTTACCCATTGATTATAAATAATAAAGATTCGTTACTAAAGAAAATTGAAAAATTTGAGTTATATTGTCTCTATATTTTATTGTACGCAAACTTGATGCATTTAAATCATTTTAAAGACATCTACATTGTATCGAAAAACAATCTTACTAATATTATAAATGCGAAAGATCAAATGTATGGATGGATGTTCGTTAGAGTTTTGTAGCCTAAATTACGAATGTAGGTGAAATTTGGTATAGACGTAAAGGATAGTCTGGAAGAACATATAGGCTACTTTCCTTTTGTTTTTCATAATTCCATGCGGACGAAGTCGCGGGCGAAAACTAGTATTCAATAACTCCTTTTCTTTAACGTACTAGGTTGAACTATGACTTGGATTAATAGCTTATTGGCAAATACATTAAGCACAAGGTTCCTTTTAAATTCCATCGACTTCACTTCTTTGTTCACAAGGAAATTACAAAGCAATCACTTTTTGTTATCTTTAGTAAACCAGTGCTTTAAACTTTCATGAAAGATATAAACATCTTTTATAGTTCATACAACTTGTAAAATTATATTTTTAAGTACCTACGTTTTATTTTTACTACAAACGTGTTAAGAAAATATCTCTTGTATCAAATTTTCTGAATCTCAAAATGTCAGTCAGCGAATACAAGAAAATAATTCCTAAGAAAAACCCTTATTGATGGTAATTTAAAAACTCAATTTTTTTATTTGCTTTATTCATTTTTTCATCACTTCTCAAATCATTGCAATCATAATCAAAGGAATGGAACAAATTGCCGGCGTGAATTCTATCTCGTTATAACGTATAGATGCCTACAAGAGAAGGAAGGATCTCTACCGCGTACCATCTTTAGATATCTTTACCTTCTAACATCAGGTGGGATCGTGACCAAGAACTTCGTCGTTTTAAAAATATACTATTGTCAGTATTAACTTGAATAATACATAGGTAGAGTGTAGAGTTTACGTCAACTATCAATCTCTTACAATCGACAGATAACGATCTCCGGTGGACAACAAATTTAATGTTATAGTGTCCAGTAAACGGGAAAGATCAAGTTTTATTTGAGGTCAGCGGGTCAAACGCGAACTCGGACTAACAGCGAGACAATCTAGAAAATCTAAAACAAGTGGCCTGCGGTTGCTGAAATCCAATAAATATCCAATTAAAATTTCACATTCCTTTTGTAAGGTACTTAAAGCCTTCCTTTAAGTCCATGCAAAGTTAATTTATTATAGTTTGTAGTAATTATATATTATATGGTAATTATATATAAAAGAGAGTGTACAGAAATGCTTCTGTGATCGAAACATATTTATGATGATTTAACCCAACTATTTCCTACCTAAAGTTGCTATATTTTCATAAAAATGTTAATCATGAGTTGTACACGAAATCAGAGAAGAGGGCGAGCGAGTGAGCGTGCTGGAATACATTTGAGGTGAGCGCGGGGTGTCATTGGCGCCGCCGGGGGAGGGATGCGGTACATCCATTAGCTAATTAGTCCGCCACCATACACCCCCTTCTTGCCAGATTGTTACCCCGCCGCGACTTTGCTTGCTAATTGATTTAGTCGTAATTTTAACCACTTTGTCTTTAAAAAGTCTTACGCTAAAAGCTGCACTTAAGCTAAAACAGTATTAACTAACTTTCAATTAAGAAATCAGTAATTGCATGCCAAGTTTCAGAGCATATTTTATGATTTCTTTTTTATTAATTTTTTTATTAATTTCTTTAATAACCACGTAAGTGTGGCTATTGACACTTCCTTAGTAACAAAGTTAAGTTGGAATGACATAAACTTCTCAATATCTCAATCGCAATTATTTGTAGATACTAACAAATACTAGGTCCATTTGTTTCATCCCGTTCGTCGCTACGCTGTTTCACAAAGACGATGTGACAATATCACATATTACTTCTACAAAGTAATGAAGAAGAACCCATCATGAATATTTATGATTTTACGATCTATACATTTTATACTCCTATTATCAGTTACGGTTGTCAGTCGTTAAATCACACCCTCACAAAACGCAACGCACACCGCAACGTCATCAAATTAAAAAGTTAAAATAACCCCCTGCCAAGGTTAGTATCGGTGGTATCTAATGAGGTAATGGGCATCGGATGAGCAAGGGCCGCGCTCGGCACGCGACCGACCCCCGGCCTTTTACAAATAATTTCATTATTCTAATAAAACCGAGTCAAATATGTAAACGGTGACACGTGGTGGCCACGACCTCTATGACATCGGATCATCGTGTACTTTTTAAACATTATATGTACAAAAAAAATATTGAGTTTTTAGTTAGGTTACGACGGGTAGAATATATTCGTCATTTTTAATACATAAGTTACTCGTCTCTTGTTTTAACATTACGAATATTGTTTGTATTCTATTTATTTTCTCGAAATGCATTTGTATTTCATACTCTAAAATAATTCAGTAATTTGAATATTTTAATAAAATTACATAAACAATTACACCCAACAAACGAAACGTTCATTAAATCATTTCTCGCGAAGCCGTTAGACATTTTCTTAATTCGTAGTGATAAATAGCTCTGACAACGTTCCACTGCAAAGACTTTTGCCCTTTAATAATCGAAATCGGACGATTATACCGCAGTCCGCGCTAACTAATAAACATTAGCCGATAACTTATCAGCCACGAATAGGAACTCAAAGTGACAGTTAATTTATAAAATGATGAGTTACAGACATTGCCCGAAAAATGCTCAGCGGGTACAATAAACATTATGGGCGCATTTATTAATAGCTGGCCGCTGACAAACGGCGTTTTCACCCCCCACTGGCCCCTCCTCTGCCCTCACTTTACCCTGTTGAACCCATCAACCCCTCAGCACCCTAAGCCTCGTCTCCCTTCCTCCCCCATTCGGCCAGGTGTAAAACTGCGCGGTCACGGAAAGACGGACATGCAATGCGGCTAATATGTTTTTATTATTAAAACTGTACTCAATGCATCCCTAAACGTCTGGGGCTGACCTATGAATGTTTGTGCACTGATTTGTTGATTTTATCAACACATATTTAGCATATATTTTCTATATTTATTTATTTCTTGTGTTAAATTTAGATATGAAAGTAACATAAGTTAACTTTGACAAATTCTTGTTTATCTTTATGATATGGTTTTCAATAATTACGCTCTTTGACACGAAAAGTCTATATTCCAATATAATATTGTCATCTTAACATAATGAATACATTTATGAGTGGCACAATTACTAATCCTCCTATTCGAAATGCTAATGTAAAGCCAGCTTCACACCTTCGGTTTCAACTGCATAGTTTTAACTAAAGAGTTGACGCGATTGAGAATAGTATAGTTTAACTGACAGTTAAAATGTTGCCTACACTCGTCACTTAGTAACTGAACAGTTACTAATACAGAAGGTGTGGAGTAGGCTTAAGTCAATATTTCAAAACGAATTTAACATCAGTATAATGAGATTTAAAGCTTATCGTTACCATGAATTTAAAACTGACACTTGTATACAAACACTATTGCTACCTCTGTTTTATTCAAAGAGAATGAAAGGAATGACAATAGAAATCTAAACAAGTATCACGGCAATGGAATACCACATTTACGCCAACATGTTTCTCTTTCGTTGGTATTCATGGAAATGTGTCCGCAGACCAACGGGCAAATAAACCGTGCTGTAAATCGTGTATTTTACTATTATTTTATTTGTAGTATAGATAAATAAGTATTTTCATTGTTAACGAGTTCTCGTGTCAGCGTTGGACTTCATATAAATTGACAAGAGACACTTACCTGTTTCCATTGAAGGCATGAGTCAAATGTTTTCACCGCGAAATGACTTAGTGGTATCTTGAATGTTGGCAATGAGTAATGGAAGAAGACGTGAGAGGACAATCTTGATGTTTGCTTTTATACAGATATAAAATAACTAAGTAGCTAATTTTTATCATTATGTAAAGATTTAGGTATTTTAAATTTATTTAAATATTCAGACTAATTATCTTACTAATGTTATAAATGCGAAAGTTTAGATGGATGGATGTTTGTTGGAGTTCGTAGTCTACACTGCATAACGGATTTCGTTGAAATTTGTAGATGTACAACATAGTCTGGAAGAACACGTAGACTACTTTTTACAATCCCATGCGGACGGAGTCGGGGAGAAAACGAGTATTATATATTAAATTTGTTACTACGTATCTACTAAACGGTTTAACTGATTTAGAAGAAAACACATGCTACTTACTAATTTCTTAATTTCTAACTCCTGGCATACGAAGTCGCAGACAAAATCTATTATAATACATAATTTAACAACGGATCTCATCATTTCACAGCAGACTATGAGTTACGTTAACGTAGTGAAAAAAAGTTGTATAGTGTCTATGGTATGCAAAAGTGGGAAGAGGGCGCCACAGTTGCGTGCTGTTTGCTGCTAAGTCACGCTGTGGGACCACTCACAGTGAACCTTTGTCACATTCCATCATATGACACCGTTGGCAATACACGTTTATACAACGTAACATAATAACTATGAAACGAGACAAGATAGCACTATAGTGATTACAATATATGACTGTGTTATGAGTACTCAAAAAAACAACATCTTTTTAGGGACTTTTATCTATTATATGTAGCACTGGCTTTCGCCCGCGACTCCGTCTATCTACAGACTATCCTCTACGTCTATCTATGTCATCATCAAGACCCGTTCAGCCGTTTAGGCTACAAACTTTAACAATATCTAAACTTTCGCATTTATAATTTTGGTAACAATTAAGATTAGTAAGGTAATAGTGGTAGTCGATGATAATAGGGCTTTTTATTGTTGTTGTTTTTAATATTTTTTTTAAATTACGTTACAAAATAATTGTCACTATTACCTTTAAGTAACCTGATTATAAGTTAATAGAAATATTATTGTGTTTTGTTTAGTTATTGGAAAATTATAGAACATGAAATATTTTATATCAATCATTCCTTGCCACCCTCGATCTGACAGTTCCCAAAAATTATGGGAAAAGCAAACATTACTCGAATTACAATGTCTTTTGTGTTAATTTAGCGCCACCGTGGGACTAAACGTCCCATATTACGTTATTAACGTGTTTGCGTTTCGCTTCATTTGACTGCGACCCTATTTAATTAAATGTGTTGTAAAGCACATAAAAATTACTATTAAATAAACAAATAAAGATAAATGACTAGATGGATGTTTGTCTGAACGTATGTCGATGAAAATTTAGTATAGATGTAGAGGATAGTCTGTAAGAATGTATAAGCTAATCACGTTTGTTTGTTTTTAAACCACTCGGACGGAGTCACAGGTTTTAGCTAGTGTGATTGTAAACCAATTCATTAGTTTAGTTATTTGCAGATTATGTTGATTTTTAAAAATAAATCTGGTATGTTTTAAATAGGTATTTTCGCAGTGGAAACTCAACTAGATTTAAAACTGAAGCTTTTGTGTTTTAGGAATTAAAATTAGGAAAGAAACGCGGAATTAAAAAAAACAAATGTGAGTAGCCTATGTGTTCTTCCAGAGTATCCTCTACATCTATGTCAAATTTCATCGAGATCCGTTCAGCCGTTTAGGCTACAAACTCTAACAAACATCCATCTATCCATCCATCCATCCATCCATCTAAACTTTCGCATTTATAATATTAGTAAGATTACTGTTTCATAAAAGTACAATAAATTAAACTAAAGTTATTAGTACAAAATTATCTTAACCTAAATATCGAACGTTAGAAAGCTGTAAATTATCAACTTATCGTTACTATCTTAGCAATATATATATCAATTAACCCGGACAGTGAACACAAAAACTACTTTTCATAATTGCTGTTTGATATTAAAAAAATGAAAAAGTATTAAAATGTCTCATGTATTCGGCGTAATGCTACTTTCACATTAGGGCGGAAGAATAGAACAGTGCAGTACTCCTATATTACTTCACTATTTTGCCAGTAACTCAGCGTTTAAAACAAGAACTACTGCTGCTCTGTTTCACTTTTCTGTCCTCGTGCAAAACACCATAAGGTTACGTTTCGCTGCGCCGCCCACCACCCATTAGGCGGAGTGTACACGTATCGATCGTGGCCGCCCGCCCAAGGGCCGCCCTAGGCACCCTCCGACGCTGATGTGTGTACAATGCCTATAAAATGTTATTGCTATAAGTTATTGTAGTCATAAGTTCAGTACTTGATGATCAATATCTTTGAACTAAAAATTAATGTAGATCTATTAAGAGGTAATAAAAATACCTATTGTTTAGTTTTCAGATATTCATCTTTATTATGCTATCTATCTATACATGTCAAAAGAAAAATTCCAGATTTCGGGAAAATGACGTATTTTCGTTGCTGATAACGAAAATTGTTTTTAACTTTTTTTTGTCTGTCTGTCTGTCTGTCAGTCGGTCCGTCTGTCTGTCTGCAAGCCGCGTTTGTTCCGGGTAATATCATTCACTGAGGGTAGCTGATATAGACGGGAATATTACAGGATTCCTTTTATTATATAATGCATGGACGAAGTCGCAGGTAACAGCTAGTCTTTAATAATGAATATCGAAATAACAATACAAAGAAAAATTAAGTTTTCTTTTTGATAAAAGCTACACTTCTGCCTGTATCCAGAATGGAACCCAAGACGAGAACAATGACTCTCTAACCGCGAGACCTTAGGCCTCTTCAGTAATAATTAATATTTGAAACAATCAGTCAACGATTACCATAATAATGAATCATGGGACATTACAATACGTCCTTTGCTAAGGGCAGCTTTCTCCTCTGTTCTGTTCGTCGCGTCGTATTGTTACTATCGCAAGAAAGAATAATTATAAGCTTGATGTCGCGAATAATGCTATTATCTCGGTCAATGATAACTTAGCTTTCGATAAACAAAAGTCAACAGGAATATCGTCTTTATACCCTACGTATTAAGATAGTTAGGGATCTTTAGAAAAGGAGATAAGTGTTGTGGCGCGTATTGAAGAATGAGCCGAGTGGGTGTTCAGTTGAATTATGGAAATAGAGCGTCGGCACGGGCCAACGTGTTCAAACAATACCATAACGGGAAGGGGAACGCAATTTGAATTCCTCACATACAGAGTTGATGCTGGATCGGCTATAGGCTCTTTCGTAATCTGATTATTGCGGACGCGAAAATTATTGCGACTTCATTGTTTGCAAAATTGACATTAATACTTCTTAGTAGCAGACTTCTTTCAAGTGAAACTGAAACGAAAGAAGAAATATGTTATGTGTTAATTTGTTTTCAAGCTTTCATAGCAACTAGAGTGTGCTTGTAAGCATTACAGTGAAAAAAATATACAAGAAAATATATTTATATTCCTAAAACCCGTAATAATTCTCTCTACAACGATTACTATTTAAAAAAAAAAATTAAATAGCTTACATGTTTTACGTTCCACAATTACAATACAATCGGGTATATTCATGAACTAAATTCCTATTTCAAAAGTCGACTCACAAAAAGAGGCCGTTCATAAAAGCGAAAGAAAATTGCTTTCATATACTGTCGGTGGTCACGCGAAGCCCGGGCCGTGATTGGCGGACTAATGCGGTAAACGAGACGGAAAGCTCTTTGTTGACGATAAACGGTTTATGGACAACACGTACATTTTCTCTATTATATATCACGTTGTGGGGAATACAGACAGACAGGTGGAGGGGCGATGATATTTATCTATCCTAATCTTTAGGTACTATTTTATAAAGACTAGCAACTTATCTTGGCTCCCTTTGTATATCGCAAAAAACAAAGTTATATCTTAAGTAACTCCTTTACAGAAGAACTTTCAATTGATAAAAAAAATCATAATTCAAGCCAACATCAAGGAAGTAAATACTTATTTAGATAAATCAACACTACCATAGAAGACACTTCAAAATACTAACAGACGAACGACAAACAAAACAAAACGACAACGAAATGATTAAAATATTCCTAGAAAATAATAACAATGATTTCAGATGCATATTATACGTATTTAAATTATCTTATCTAAACCTAGTAATATTAGATAACGATTAATTTCTGAGGATAACAGTGATCAAATACCGTAAACATTTTATCGTACGTTAGCCAATGAAAAATATCTTAAACATCGCATTTAAATACCTATTAATTTTATACTAAAATTATCTCCAATCCCAATAATTAAAAACTAAATTCCGTTTGAATTTAGTTCGATAAAGATCACTCCATTGGTTATTACTTCTTATAAAACCTATTACAGCGGTGTTCGGTGGTTTTCTCCGGTCGAATGAGAATACATATACATAGTCTTATCATTATTAATTTTTACTATCGTTTAGTTATAGTCATTTTTATAAGAAATGCATTATCCTATCCACAAACTACAGCATTTGTCCACGGGTTTAATAAAAATAAAAAATCTTGATTTAACAGATAAAACTAACAGCTAGCTTTCGCCCGCGACTCCGTGTGCGTGCAATTAAAATAATATAAAAAACAAAAGTAAGTAGCCTATGTGTTCTTCCAGACTATCCTATACATCTGTGTTAATAACATCGAGATCCGATTAGCCGTTCAGGCTACAAACTCTAACAAACATCCACCCGTCCATCTAAATAAAGTTTCGCATTTATAATATTAAGTAATTAGTAATAACTGAATCCAGTACACCACCGCCATCGTTTACCAGATTTTTTTATTAAATTCTTAGCTAACTGATATAAGACAATGTGTACTGAGACCGTGAGTAAAGCACCTATCTAATCGCATTAATATCGGTAATCTACGCCGCATAGTGACTTGATAAGGCGATCTAGCGCTGCATTGGTGACGGCTGTCATTATAAAAAACGTCATTAATGCGTTTCAGCCAATAGCTTGCTGTGATGTCATAGGCATCGCGACGCTATATAGTCAAATAGAGCGAATCCACACAAGCGTTACGTTGAAACTTCGTATTTGTTGCGGCAACGAAACGATGCCGCTATTTAGTTTTCAAAACAACTATCACATACCGTACAACAACGTGTGTTGACAGAACACGTATAAAGACACATTCGTTTCTAATGCTGATTAATAATAGTTACTTCAATGATGTTCAAAATCTGACCGTAGTCTGTAATTGATCGTATTCAAAGTTTCTATCTATATAGCAAAACCACAACGCAGCGAAACGTTGCGTCCGTGTGGCATCCCCTTATAATATTCACGTTACGGTTGTTTAAAGTTAGAACTGCCAATCAGCTGTCTAGGAATAAAATTTGCATATGCAAATGTAGTGACAGATCTTCGTTTTAGACTTCCTGGTGCTGTGGTGTAATGTATTATTTTACTTTAATAACTAAAAAACTATGACAGATCAATTACCATATGTTAAGGAATTAAACCTCTTTCATTAGTGATCAGAAATTGGTAACTAAGTAAACGATAAGATAAAGATAATGGATATAATTTTGTATATGGCAAACAAAGAAATACAAGGTAACGTATTATGGAAATTACATTAAAAACCTATTTTTTAAAAATGAACTTGTTATTATTTTTTTTGGTTAAATTAAGTTACCTTTTTACAACTATTGTTTACAGTCTAAAAAAATAATCAATATAAATGTATTTAAAATTTAAAATGTATATGATTTATCGTACTATTTCTAAGGTCGACGAAACTCAGAACAAGGAATCAATAATTTAAGATGCAAGATAAAATCAGACGAAATCTTTCTCTGTAGTCGGGTTTAAAACCACAGGAGGTTCTTTAATTTCACAATGGCTTTATTCGGTACACGCCAACTGATTTTGCCGGCGTCGTAAATGAGCTAAATTGAAGCGAATAAAGCACCTTGCTACTCGCATAGGGCAAAGACTAGCCCATGTTATAAATTCAAAATACATATTACAGTCATCTCATACAATAATGGACTCACTGGATAACCTAGTTATTCTGGGATTTTAGACTTTAACTCAAATCTTATTTTAAGTTGTAGAAACTTTGTATGAAAGAAATTGTCATCTTCACATATCAGTAATTTATGGGTTTTTTTTGTCTGACGATATGTATTGACCCATTTGAGCTTTAAAAACCGATCGAGCTTATTAAGATGGTGACAATAAAATATAGTTACACAAATCGATATACACACCAGTTAAAAGGCATAACGCTCCTTTTAGACAAAAAGTGACGTATCTGTAATACGGCCTAATCTGTGCGCCGTTGCCTAAGCTCGTCTAGCCGCAATGGAGGAGACTCTGTCGCAATCGTTCGATCCGCAAAGGTCATGGAAGGAATTTGCGCGGTCCGGCACAGTTGCGACACCGCCGCGCTCAGAGGTTCCAATCGTTAAACTATGCACCGAGCAGGGAGTTCACGATTTCTCACTCGGATAGCGGACCACGGAACAGGTTGATCGGTACTCGAGATTATAATTATTGATGCGAAATAATATATCTCCACCACAGCCCCTTGGCCCATAACATTAACGTAATCGTCGACGAAGATATTGCACTTACCTCCTTCCATTTCTATCACCGATTTAAACTGTTTTTATTAACATATGAACAACTAACAAAAAACATTATTAATGTTAATACTATTAGTTAAAGTTTTAAACATCTAAGACGTTAATATGCAGAGGCAATAGATTTCTATACACTGGCAAACATACACTTTTTTTACTTAGTTTAGTTACTTAGTTTCGTATATGGTCCTTTTGGATACTTAAAGTAACTTATGAATGAGTAAGACTCCCGAAAAGCTATCTTTCAAATCAATTTTATAATATTTTTATAAGTACCGCAGCTTATGGGTCCTGTAAAAATTGAAAAAAAAGTGAAGTTAGAAAATCATGGGATGTTAAATTAAATACGTTATAAGGTACTAAAGGTTCGTCACCTGTGGCAGCGGCGAGTGCGTGGGTTGAACCATTGTATGGTAATTGTGGACCTCAACGCACCTCAGCCTGTCCGCACGCCGTGAAGAAATTGGAAAATGTCAAAATGATTATGGACCTACAATTTACATATACAAGAATGTTAATCTAAGTAAAACGAATAGATTTGATTGAAATGAACAAAGCATATTTTAGATACTACAACATAATTCTATTGAATCTTTGATACATTTTCAGTTGGTAAACATTTAATTAAACATCGTAACAACAGTTTGTTTGTTTTGTAGACATCAGAGCTGGAGTCGCTGCTGTGCAAGCAAGAGGGCGCCTCGATCGCGCCCGCCCCCATGGACCTATTCGATGGCGGTCCATCTTCCAGAGAGGATGCATTCCGGCCCGCACTGTGGGAGGACATAGCCTCTTCAATAAGAAACATCGACCCGGAGAATGCAAACATGCTCGCGCCGCTCGGTGCAACCCACGTCAAACTAGAAGCTGATGACCCCTTATTAGAGGAATGTGCCACGCCACTCCTGAGTCCGCTTGAGATCAAAACGGAGAGACTATGTGCGCCCCCTACATATGCCCTTCCGCCCCATCCTCCTCAGCACCAGGTGCATGTACAGCCGCCACCTTCCTTCGCCAAGTACCCGCCGTCGAGATTGGTGTATATGGCACCACTCACTCCCCCCGGCTCCGACCAAGGCAGTCCAGGGAATAACATGCAGGTGAGCATAATAATAATTGCGCTATGCGATTGCCTGCGATGAAGCGTATGATGGTACCATCTATACTGAGCGATTGTTTTTTAATTTGCTTTTGTCATTCGTTACTTATAATTATAGAAAAAATATGTTCTATGTTAATCGTGGCTAGTAATTAGAAAAAGCACAATGTAATCTCCGTAGGGTGGAACAAGACGGACGCCGCCACCGCCCTACCATCCGCCGCCGTTGCTGCGTGCACCTCACGTGCCTCACGCGCCTCACCCGTCGCACGCACCTCACGGGACCCACGGGACGCATGGGACACACGGAAGCCATGCAAGCCACGCGAGCCACGCACCCCACACCTCACACGTACCTGCCCATCCTTCAGCGCATAGTCATCTACATCCACAGGTAATTTTCAACAGACCAATAATAATTAGTAAATAAACATTTCACTCGCTAATATCGGTTGAACCGTTTAGACTAAACGATGAAGGTAACTAGATAATTAAACTAAATTCAATCTCCAGAAGAAATGCTGCATATAAAAGAATTCAACTTTTTTAATAAGATATATTTATATATTGTAACTTCATTTCACTGAAACGAGATCGTTAAATTAAATTTTGTGTAGTTTAAGTAGCAATACAAAATAGGAGCGAAGTATTCTCTGTGTTGGTATTCGTTGGCCATGTTAAAATTTGTAATGCGAGAATGTAGGGCAGAGTAAAGGTGAGCTCGGTCAGAACTATCGTTTATATTAATGCCGATAAAATTACAGGAATTTTCTTTCACTGCTATTGAGGCGTAGTTATAATAAATACCAGTTCCGTGAATATCGTTTATTAATAAATAAGCTATAATTTATGTGTTAAGTAACCAATTATAGCAGAAAATACTTAATACCCGCTGTATACCAAGAAAACTAGAAGGAATAATGAAGAAAAAAATATCTTACCTTATATAATGTTTGGACGATTCAGACTTAGGTCCAATTTTCACTTAGCGAGTAGACTGCGTTCAACATTGTAACGCTAATGTTGCTATACAAAATGAGAAACGCGAGTACAAAAATCATTAAAAGTTTTCCACGGATAAGCGTTTAACAGCTGTTGATATTAACCGAACTTTTCGATGCTAAATAATTCGCACGCAGACTGCTCCAGAAGCCACTGCCAACTGCTTAAATTACGAGTAATAGTGTAATTGGAAATACGGTAAAATATTTGCAATGAAAGGAGGAAAGAGAAGACAAAAAGCGTGTGTAAACGAACACGGATCTAACTGCATACCATGTACATAACATCAATTAAATTAGTATGACTCATGACACAAAGATCTCGAATTCAACCGCACTATTCGTGGTAATAGGTAATTAGTTAAACAGTTTTCAAGGTGACAGATACTGCATATACAGAAAATAGACATTGTGTTTGTCAACTTGTAGTGTATTATCCAGAGAGTCATTTAATTAATTGTTCGCAGCGGTAAATACACTGCAATATTTCAATTCCTACTTTATCTCATTCCAAAGGGATTTAAAATGCTAAGACCAATGTACTGTGTATTACTAACAGTTCAATGGTTTACGTATGCAACACAGTGATACTGATTTAGCTAAAAAAATCTAAATAACTACTCAATTTTAATCTTCTTCCCTTCTCCTTGCTCGTTTGTATAATTTGTTCATAGCACAGAGCAAGCATCTACCACAGACTAACTCTATGTCACGGTCATTGTTCTGTGATGGCAGTATTCAAACAATTTGTCTCTTATCCAGGCGATGTCACAGATGCAAATGGCGCCACAGCAGTCTGCGCAGGCGCACACCGCCCCATTACCACACTCTCGTCTAGATCCCCCGCCACCTGTCAAATACAATCGCCGGAACAATCCAGAATTAGAAAAGAGACGAGTCCACCACTGCGACTTTATTGGTAAATTTATTTCTTCTGATTCTCTTATTTTTTACATCTCATAAAATGTACTGTTTAAAGAAACTGCTTCTAATATTCCGTCAAATGTAAACGTGACATTAGCACGTGACAATTTTGCAACTTATTAAAATGTAAAATTTTGTAAAAGGGTAATCTTTTTAATATTTGTACTATGCTCAATTTCAGGTTGTACAAAAGTTTACACGAAAAGTTCGCACCTGAAAGCTCACCAACGTATACATACAGGTAAGGAACATGTTTTAATGTTTTTAACCACATTTTTGTGTGTAACGCCATTGCGAAATATTTAATCATTATTGCAATAGCGAAAATATTTTAATATAACCTGTGAGATTTAACTAATAAATAACATTGAAATCTTGTAAGTAAGTGGTTTAAGATATTATATTAATAACAAACCAAAAACCTAACATTTAATAACAAAAGCACAGCGAAAGCTTTGACTTCAAGGAGAATCATGTGAAAGTTTACATCGTGTTCAAAATATTTATTTAATTTTCTTACTATAGAAATGAATTATTAATCTAAATGAATGTTGTATCTCTCAGGTGAAAAACCGTATACATGTCAATGGCCGAACTGCGAATGGAGATTTGCGCGGTCCGACGAGCTAACACGTCACTACCGCAAGCATACTGGTGCTAAACCCTTCAAATGCGCGGTGTGCGATCGCTCCTTCGCCAGGTCTGATCATCTTGCACTCCACATGAAGCGGCACCTGCCGAAGACGTCCAAATGACACGCAAGGAGGGGCGGAGAACAGCCGCCCGCGCCTCCTCCTCCTCAGGTAATTTCAACCCTTAGTAAATGCTTAAATTTCTTGGTGACTAAGGAGAGCTGCGTACGAAGATTGCTACACTAGTTGCGCTCTCGCAGTGGCTGAGATATTAAAAAAAAATATAGTACCACGTTTCGTTAGGTATAATAATTGATTAGTTACAGTCAAAGTAGGTCTTAGTCTACAACGAAAGGTTTTAGGTTGTTAAAATATAAAGAAAGATGTTAGGAGATAACATCAAATATATAGTTAGAAATCATTATACCAACTGAGTGTTATATCCTGGTTCTGCTCGACTTTGTCCAGAATTTGAATAGCTAATAAGATAGTCGATCGCCTAATTCCTTTTTAAATTTGAGTTTTGATATTTATAGTCCTCAGAAACATATTTACTTTAAAAAGGTTACTTAAATTAATAATAATATTTACAGAAAAATTACACAGGCAAAAAAGTAGCGTAGTTAATTTAATCGTATCCAAGTTGAAGGCGGAACACTGGCCAGTTTCGCAGCAGAATAGCTGTCGTATTCGTTGACGTTGTAAGAGATCAGGGTAATTGAAATCCCGCATGTTGAAGCGCGTTTGTACACGCCATATCGATTATACGCCTTTCACGACTTAAAATAGCTATTACAATTTATCATAATAATACCCTGCATGTTACTTGTTCTACAGTCGAAATACCGCAATACTTTCAACAGGATAAGTATGAACGGTAAAATGAAATATCACAAATAACTCACTTTTTTAATATGTCAAATTAATTCAATGGATACCTACTATCTAAGCTATGTACGTCTACTATATGCATCAAAGCCATAGACCATAATACCTGAGAGAATTGTGTTCACTGCAAAAAAAGTTTATAATCAAAGAAAAAAACTTATTAACTGCAAATAATGAACACAATTTAATTTTAAAAAAATAATGCAAAAGTTTAGATGGTGGGATGTTTGTTACAGTTGGTAGTCTAAACGGCTGAATGGATTTCGATGAAATTTGGAATAGATGTAGAGAATAGTCTAGAAGAACACACAGGCTCACTTCTTTAATTCCACGCAGATGGACTCGCGGGCGAAAGCTTTTATTATACTACAATAATCTTTTTTCAGGAGGCTTATAATGAAAACATCTTTCTTGAGTGCGATCTGGATTCAAGTCTGATGGATACCATCTACGGTGTACAGTGACTCGGGACAAATCGTATCAGAACTCAAGGCCTCACACTTCGGGCTGACTCAAATGGATTAGTACAAGAGCGAACTTGCTTCAAAATATACAGATCTTTACCAAGCTTCGTTTAGATTGCTTTTAAAAGTGTAACTTATTTTATTAATGTCTTAAGATTTTATGAATTAAGACAATAGTGATGGAAGATTACTTATCACGGAATACCAGTTAACCAATACGTATTTTAATATAATCGTTTAAAAGCACAATAGGTACAATCATTACCAAGGAAATCGCTTTACAAACAAATGTAATTATAAATTATTAGTGCAGTCATCTATTAAGCAACATAACGTTAAAAGTATTTTATAAATTTCTATATGTACATTAAATAAATATAATTTGTATTACGCGACACCTTGCAAAATAACGAATTGTTTCTAGCATCACTTATTTTCATAGTTTGAAGTTATAAAACAAAATCTATAACACCCTCTGTAGTCAATTTTATAAATCTCATTTTTAATAATCTGTGTACATGTTAAAAAAATCTTAATTGTTACTTAAAATGTTTGCTCACTGTGAGCAATGGTGTCGCGAGAAAGTTCGAAAGAGCTCTAAGTATTCATTAGATATGATTAATTTATTTTAAGCTAATTTAATTTTAAGGAAATCAAATATCTAAGATATTATTGATATTTTTTATTTTTTAATTGTAATTAAAAACATTAACTACTTTAAAAATTATAGATGTAATCGTACAGTCGCGTTTTCGGATCTTACGACCTGGGTTGTGAAATGTAATTTATTTAGAAATATCAATTATTTATTGTATTCACTTTTTTATAACTAACCATTCTATATTTGTGTTTAAACGAATAGATAAATTGAGTGTGTATTCGTAAACACATATCTTTGGTTCTATTTGAAAAGAACAGATATAACACGAAGTTTATATACGATTTTTTCTCAATACAACTCACAATTAACTTTATTCAGGTCGTTGAATTCGGAATCGCATATTTACACTATCTAGTCTCGATATAATTCAATCTTAAAATAGTTAAAAAGTACATTTAAATACAATTGTTCTGTATTCAATTAAAATAATTATCAAAGCCGATTAAAACCAGACCTCTGTTTAAGATAAAAGAAATAAAAAAAAAAGTTTGTTATAGGAATTATAGCTGAATAATTAAGGGATTTAGAATGAAAAAGCAACAGCCTTTCAGTATCCGTCCACGGCCGTGAGTTTTCCAAAATAGTGTATTCGTACGTTTTCAATTTTGTAATTCAGAATGGTATATAAAATTTGCCATATTAATAGTCACTAGTGGTTTGTAATTAAGTATTGCTTACTATTTTTTATATTAGCAACTTTCGAATGTCTTATTAGTCATTATTAATAATATCGGTGCCTTTATAACAAGGTGCATGTTTTATTATACATTTGAGGCAGTAATAAAAAACTGCAGAAAATATATTAACTTGCATGGTTTGTCGTGTATTTGAAACAGATGTCGCGAGATTGGTTCTACTTTTTGTTATGTTTACAATAAAAATTGGAGTGATTTAATAAAATATTTATCTAGGAGTGTATGTTTCCTAAGATGCTTTCAATATTGTTACAAATTGATAAAATTATCTTCAAATTTGAAATCCTTTAACTATATTTTGTTTAAAATTATTAATCGAAATTCAGTGAGGACGATCTATAAAAGTAAAATAAAATAAAACCAGGGTTTCTTTTTAATTATAATTATTTTATTAGTCGTTTTCAAACTACATTGTACATAATTCTACTTTTAATAATCTTCATGCAAAAAAAAATGTTTTATCAAAAAAATCAGCGTGACGTAACTTTAATCAGTATTTTCAGATAGATTTTGTGTTATTTTTAACACAAAATTTATGAAATGGAAGAAATTATATTTTAACTAATACTGATTCTCACAAAGTACGAGTACTGTTGAATTTACACATAGATCTTGCCAATCTACTTTGCATTTAATCATGTTATTTAGAATTGTATTAATATTACGATGATTTTAAATATTATAAAATTGTAACACTTTCCCAGAATTTAACAAATTATGGTCAATGTAAACTTTTCCATATCCGAGAACCAAAGTGTTAACTTTCGTTTCCGAAATAAAACATATTAATTTCCTGTAAATTCAATTTAAAGAAAAGTATTCAAGGATTTTGAATGTAAAGTTAAAAAAAATTACATCTGAACTAGAAAGGTGGTAAAAACTATATTTATAATTAATTAGATGTTTAAAATAGACTCATAATATGAACAGATTAAAATATTATATGACGATAATTGCCATAAAGTTGTAAAGTTGCCATATTTCATAATAATCTTAATTATAATTTAACTTTTACATAAAGACAGTATGTTGTCTTCCTGTCCGTTGTACCTCACTTTCTTTACTCGCTCGTTTATCGTATGTATTGTACATACTTATGTAATTTTGTTTTATTTTTAATTTTACGATTGTTTGTATCTTTTTCAATTAGGTTGTTTAGTTTTAAGTACGTAGTTGTACGCGTTGACTAAGTCACCATGATAATTTATTACCAATGACAAGTTTTTAAATTCTTTTTTTTTTAATTTTATATATTTTTTTTGTAAAGTTCTAAGGTTAAATGTTGATATATACGCATGTAGTAAGTATGGATTCACATTATGGTGTTTTAAGATATATGTTAAGATTTGCCAGATGTGTGATTTACTAACATTTTTTGACACTTAGATATTTTTGTGTTACCTTTGTCGAAAAACAGCTTGCCTATTTAAATACAAGATTGTTTAGATTCTGTAAATTATTAAAAAACATTGAGTGTAATGACAAATGTTAATAAAATAAACTGTTGTGTGTTTATTAATTGCAAACTTTGTAACAATGTTAAAATAATAAGGAATTAAAATGACCAAACCTAAGCTATCTCGAACCATAGTTGCTCATCTCTGGTAGCATTTCTTCATTCGTTTCGAAATTCAAATTTTCTGATTAGATAATCTTTGTAACCTCACCTATATGAAATTATTATTGTAACCTTGGTTTAAATTGTCCATATATTGGGATCGGCAATTAAAAAACATCAGTCCAACCAAAAATAGTGAAGCTTTTTTTCCATATATTCCTTGAGCTGAATAATATGAATATTTGTAAAGCATGCTGCACACAGCCTAGTCCGCAGCTGAAAAGTTTCTCTTATTATAGCGTCTGTGTGACACATGCCTTGAATTTTGCTGGCTTAATGTCGGTGCCATAGCATTGATGCATAACAATATCGTTAAGGGCTCGAGGCTGTTAAATAGTTTGTAGTAGTTATACCAATCAGTCAAATAAAAACATTTTGCTAAATAAATTGTAAAAGTTATTTTTAATTCAAATCTGACAAAACTCTAAAATACTAATGACTTTATCCTTATTAATTGACGTAGGAAAAAATTTAGTAAATGGGATTTTGCATATTAAATTGTGTTCACTTTAATTCTTAAAAATAGTTCTGCGGAATGTTCATTTCATAAACAAAATGAATGAATAGGTTTTTACCTTACTTACGTTGAATTTTAGTTACCCCTAACAAATGCAATCGTTACTTATTTGACTGATAAAACTAGCTAATACGTTATTGTAGCCTTTAACCTACGATTTGTAATAACATAAAAGAGGTTTATATAAAAGATTCAAGAGTCTTGTAAAATATGTAGCTGCAACTTTCACTTCAGAACAAAATAAATTTAGTCACATTTAATTGGAGTTTTATTAACTTGTAGTTTTTGTTATAATAATCCTGGTTTGCAATTACGAAAGCAATATTGCAATAAAAATATGTTATCATTTAAAGTGTGGACACACCTGAAACTAAAATATTGCACAACTTTGTGATCTTCCTATGAGCTTACATGGAGGTGCCCCCACGATTTTTATTTGTGCAACTAAACAGTTGAATTGGCTGCGAAACAATCGACAATCGCACAACAGACTGCGATAGTTTAGTCAAAGTTGTGCGCCCGCTCTTAAATAAATATAGTTCAGACTTGCTTGGTGGCAATAGACTAATCGCTTAGGGATCGTAGATCAAATCTTGTGATCTTGGGTTCGACTGCTATTCTTATAGTAAAAAGGGGAAACCGACACCTGATTTCGTTAAAATAATGAAGTAACTATCTGTAGCCACCTATAGAATGCCACTATTGTGAACTAAATCACAGCGACCAATACATATACTAAATATCTCTCCTCATCATCCCTTAATTAAAATAGTGACCAGTCCTTGACCACCTAATCTATTAAACACATTATTTTACCAACCCGACGTGCATTCTAAAAAAAGTGTATTGTTAGCCTCAATAAAAAACGTCGTGATCTTTAACGTTTCCAACTGTTCCTAATTCATTCAGCAAATATCTATAGTAATTTAAAAATTCGTTCAAGTAAACACACGTGTCAAGTTGAAACGTCACCTAGAATTTAAGACCCCACTTCAGCGGATACTCGCTAAATGAGAAACGGTAACACCCCTAATGGTTTGCTCAAACAAACAACCGTTATTAACCACTTTATATATAGATAGCTAGCCATGTCCACTCTCATTTCTTCACTGAAAGTATAGGGGAATTCTAAATCAAATTATATTTGAATATGACCTATTTATTTAAATAAAAAATCTTGTAAGAATCGATCTTGCTTTGTTACTATTTTAGTGAAATATCGTTATGGATCGTAAATTTGTATGGATTATTGTTGCTACGTGGCTTGTTGCTGTTGCCGCTTATTCAATTTATGATGAAGATTTGGATGAAGACTTTGAGGTGCAGGGAGATAGAAAGGGAAAGATCTGTAAGTAATCGACAATTACATACGTAAGTTTGGCAATATTAAATACATTTATTAGTACTTTTATTTGCTTAGCGATTGTTTTATGCTGAAATTATATTAAGTAAGCTTTTGCGTTCTTATTTAATCTATAATGTAAGAATTAAATTGTGAAATAAACTAAAAAATTGCATGACACAAATGTATTCAAAATGCCCATTTGTTGAACTGAATTTACTTCAGTCTTTATTTCACATACTTTTAACCAAAACCGTAGAATTTCACCGATATAGTACCCGGCATTTGATTTGGCACCTCAAGGAAAAGAGTACCAGCCGACGTGCCAACTCAAGCGTCGGCTTTTTGTAAGTCATGTGGCGCAGGTCTAATTCCAAAGGCTTTTCAGTGTTTCCGTTCGTGAGTATAGTTCGTTTCGCAAACACTGACTGTGCGAGTACAAACACAATGAACGGCACTTGCTTGGCGCGGAGGGAGTGCAATAACCTCAACGGAACTATAACTGGGACTTGCGCATCGAGAAGAGGAAGATGCTGTATTGGTAAGGGATTTTTTCTCTTTACAACACCTTCTGTGCCACCACCTCCCTTTGCAAGTTCACTTTCAGTTCTATTTTGAATATCTCCATGGATAGTAAAATATATAACCTAAATTAGTTGTTTCCAAAACAGACTTGGCTTTAGAAATATAAAAAAAAAGAAAACAATATTGTTACCCATTTTTCAGTATGTAGACCGTGGTATTAACCATATATCAGTCATGCTCAGATTAAAGTAACTATACCCTGCAATAATTATAAGTAAAAATAACAGTGTATTCTATTTAGTTTCGAGGACTTGTGGTAGTACGACAAACGTGAACAACACATATTTCACGAGCCCCGGATACCCGGGTGCTTACGCCGGCGGACAGACGTGCACCCTTATCGTCAATCGATGCAACTCAAACGTCTGCCAGGTAATACTTTGTTTCCTATGCTATATTAACCTGAAGTGACACGAATTGCAACACTAGCTGTTGCCCGCGATTTCGTACACGCAATATTAAGATAAAAAAGTAGCCTATAACATGTCCGTCTATGTCAGCTGCTTTTCAATGAAAGTCCGGTCGAAATCGGCCCAGCCGTTTCGAAGATTACCCGGAAAAATGCGGCTTGCGGACAGACAGACAGAAAAAAATTAAATACGATTTTTGTTACCAACAATCCAAATACATTATCTTCCCGAATTTTTTTTTCTTTTGAATTTACAAACAGACCCTCCAATTTTATTGCATGTATTGTATAACATCTCGTTTACTTTAGGTCTACCTAATGTCCTAAAGAATCAGTCCTTAGTGTCAATCTGACGATTTCTTTTAATGAGAGGTAATACAATAATTGCCCTTAAAACGATACATCAGGTCTATTGCTATGGATTAACAGAAACATATGTGTATAACAATAAAGTTTATTGGCTTCGGCCATTCTAATTTTTACTATATCTTATCTTTTTATTTCCAGCTCCGTATCGACTTCTTAGATATGGTGCTCGCACAACCGAGTGGGGATGGTGTCTGTGTGACTGACTCAGTGACTATCACCGGTGGTAACACCATAGTGCCAACCATCTGCGGTGATAACACCGGTCAAACCATCTTCGTCGACTTCAACCAAGACGCTGCAATTACTATCACCATCACAGCCACATTGGCTACAACATTTTCAAGGAGATGGAACATAAGACTCACTCAGCTTGGATGCGATTGTCCGGGCATAGGTAATTTTAATAGAGAATTAACAATCTTTATAATATTATAAATGCAAAAGTTTTTAGAGTTTATAGTTTAAACGGCTGAGCGGATTTAATGAAATTTGGCATACATATAGACTATGTTCTGAAAAAACACATAGACTACTTTATTTTTTTTTTAATTCCGCAAGTACGGAGTTGCAGACGGAACCTAGTATTTTTATAGTACCTCATTAATATTTTGGTCCTTCAAGTCAGATACTGCAGGTGATTTAAGGAAAATCTTATAAATACCTATCTTTATTCCAGCACCTAACGGATGTTTGCAGTATTATACAGGTCTAACGGGTACTATTAACAGTTTTAATTATGGAACGACACCGAATACAGCGCTCAGCGCATCTCTTGTTACTGGAACCCGACAGATCGCGAATTTGAATTACGGCATTTGTATCCGTATGGAAGCTGGTTATTGTGCGATTCAATATTCTCAGGTAAATAGAAAACTTCCTGTTTGATATTCACTATTTCTGCTTCTTCTTTTCTGCCCCTTTACGTATGCTTAATTAATGAATTACATCTGCCGCCACTATACCTCAGAACACATTTATTCGTGTAATAATAACATTTTTCTTTCGTTCTCAATGATTGCATCTCTTTCTTAAGTTTTAAGTTACGAATTAAAATTGACCATAAAATATTTTACAGGCGGCTAACGACATTTATTCATTCACGGTAACCGGGGATGTAGACGGCGCAGACAATACCGTGCTAGGTACCACTGTAGGCGCTGTCAACGGTGCCGCTTGCACCACGGATTTTGTAGTAATAGCAAACCCAACGGTGGTATCTACCGGAGTATCAGCGGGTACAGATCGATTCTGCGGCCTTGGATTTGTCCCGGTTCAGAGTAAGTTGTATTTGAAACGAACTTAAGAATACTCTTTAAAACAACTTTGGCTTTTCGAAATTCACTTTTTGATTTTCAACAATGTATCAAGAGTACGCTAAGTATGGATCCAATTTTGAATGGGCTCTAAAACATAAAACGACCGTGACAGCGTTTTAAAGCGTGCGCACACCTTTGACTTAAGTATCCCACAACTGTTGTGCGATTGTCGATTGTTTCGCAGGCCATTCAACTGTTTAATTGCACCATATAAACTCGTAGGAATCGAGCGAGACTGAAGAGAGACTAGTTGTTCGATAGTTTAGTTTCTAGAGTGCGGACGGTTTACGGCGATTTGCTTTTATTCCCAAATTTGGTAGTTTTTATTGAATGTGTCTGAATTTAAGTTTGGGTCTATATTATTGTTTAATTTTTTTCAGCTGGAGCAAAACCTTTTGTCTTATACGTTGTGACGGACGCAAACGAAGGGGCGACGGCGACAACGCCCCCTGACGTTTCTAACAGAGGGTTCTCTCTCGCTTACACACAAGTTGCCTGCTAAAATCACTCTAGAACTACAATATAAGCAAAGATATAGAAAATTGTTATTGCGATATTTCCATCACATAGCTAGAAAAAAGTGGTATTTAAGTGTCTTAAGTTAGTAATCAGGAAAAATCTTTTTATTGATTCTCACTACTCTACTATAGTTTCTCATGAAAATTGTAACTCTAATGCCTAAAAGCGAATAGAAAAAATTATTTTAGATACTATGCATTGTAATCAATGTGTTACTTAAAAAGAGAACTTAAAATGAACCTTATTAGTTTATACTTTTGTTCTCTTTTTGACTAAAGAAGTAAATAAAAAAAGTTAAAAGTTATGCAAGTTTTATTCTTCAAAACACCACTACAATAACAATATCACCTCAACTTTAACGAACAAAACATTTTTGTACTAATAACAATAACATACTAGTAATATTTAAACAATAACGAAGCTCTTTATGGATTCAATACTTTTTTTGGACGCAAAAATTTATTTAAAAACATAATTAACCAATAACATGATTCAAATGAAGTTATAAACAATACATGAAATTAATGTCATTATTACATGATTTTTTTTAATATCATTAATGGTAACAAATACACTAAAATGTGGAAATCATAAATATTAATTTAATTTTAATGTTATATTTTGTTCGAATGTGAGTATAAATTTAATTATTTGTACTACAATATGTGCACTATCCTAGAATTGTTAAATCCTATTTTTATTTATTTACCATTCACAAACCGAATAGGAACAGAACATAACCAAAAAAAAATCATTTGACTGCTTTTACATATATCAATAGGAAACCCAAATCTTCTTTTAATTAATAAATAACTAAGTCAGTTAAGATCATTAATAACAGCATTTGTAAAAAAAAACTGTAACCCTTAGACTCTCAGGGGATAAATAAGAATCTTAAGACTCACTCGTAAAAATCAAATTCATTTATGCTTTAAGTATTAATAAATATTACATACAAATCCACACAATCGAATCAATTCAATATACAAGCGAAAAGCAACTCTGTGTCTCTAAACATATAGTACAGAGTCTAATATGCACTATACTAGGACTCCGAGTTAGTCGGATTATCAAGCACCTAGCAATTAACACAAATCGGCGTATTTTGCGAATTACAGCCTCATATAAAACTGTATATACCCCAAAAGTACTAAAAAATGACGTCACACCAAGGGCCCTAGTAGCACTAACATCTGTACCAAATGATAGTACACAATTAATTAAAAACAAAAGTTATATTTGAATTATTAAAAAAAAATCATTGCGTTTCCTACCTGTGACAAAATCCATGCCAATATTTCAACTTAAAAATGAATCCATTGACAAGTCGGTGGCACGAACTTGATATTTTTAATTCATTGTATGTAGTGCAAGAACTCTGCCTTTTTTACTAGAAATGTTATCCCTCATATCATCATACCATTTACCGATATCAGTATTATTTCTTAAATCTTGAAAAGCTTGACAACCTTCGATACTGCTGAGTACACCATATACTGAAACGTCGGCCAAATTAGGTTGATCTCCACCGAGGAACTTGGATCCTTTCTTCTTAACAGCATTAGTCCATGCATCAGCCGCATTATATAGTGAATGTCTAACATCACCCTCCAGATTGTGCCTAAAAAACAATAAACGTAAAAAAAACAAGACTAGCCAAAACCCAGCAGCATTTCAATACAGTCAATATAAAATGTTAATCGCAAACAACAGATATTATTAACCATTATGCTTAATTGTTTTAAATATTTACTAGTTTTTCCCGCCACTTAAGTAAGTATCCTATCCTACCAGACTATGTATCTTGTAAATCTTTGCTAATTTTGACAAGATTCATTCAGTCTTCGCTGTGCTTTACAAAATTTTAAGTATATTCAACATTAAAATATTTAAAATAAACAACAAAGTAAACTTTAAAATCTGCTTGCCATATCATTGCTCCAGAATATTTGTAAAAACTATATAAAACTTGCCTTTTCTTAAGTCTCTTGGCAATCATCCACATAGCTGCTGCACCACCATATACCATCAAAGCACACTCCCAACTGGGGAAGGACTGCTTCCAACCACCTACTTCCTCAAACCATTTGAAGGTCTCCAAAGCTTCACCTGGGGTTCGGTATACATTTGGTGAAAGTGTATGTACCAGCACACTATCTGCCCATTGACGCCACTCCCGTTCTTCTCTGTTAAATAATAAAAAGTCTATATTATAATAATTCTAGTCTGTAGTCTATATTATAGTAATTGGTTTATTCGACAAGACAATTTCAACTAAATGATGACATTTTTAAAAACTGTGTAATAACTATGTACAAAAACATTTCTATATTCACAATATTAAGTTCATTTGAAATTAAACCTCACATAAACTTAATTATAACCTTGTAACTTAAATATATTAAATATGAAAGTTATAGTAGACACATTATTGTAATATTGATAATACTTGTATATATATGAAAAGATACATAACCTCAACAAAATAACCTAACTAAATTGGTATAAATGTGACTTTGGTCAACTTACTTTTCTTCTACTCTCTCTTTCTGGTCAGGTACAGAAGAGTTGTGCATTACAAAATATTTATTTGTTATATCTGTAGTGCTTTTCCCATCATCATTGGTATATCTGGTTATGGGATAAAATTTAATAACCTCAGTAAGTTGAGTGGTTCTATCACGGAAGTATGTCTCTAAAGCAGATATTATAGCTGTACTGTCCATTAATTGCTGAAAAGTAATGTAGATAACATTAAATCATACTTTAAGGAAACATTTAATTTGAATCATTCGGAACAAGAGAAGTCTTCCGTCCGATAGTCCTAATTTACCTCATAATATATGGATAATATAGAATTAAGCAGTTAAAAATCTAATGTGATTATTACGACTTTATATTTACTATTATAATTTACTAATATTATAAACAGGAAAGTGGTAGTGCCCGCTTTAACAACTTAGCACGAATGGGCCGGAACGCCCAGTGTAGTACCACGACCACACAGAAGACAGGCGTGAAATGGAAGCAATTCCGTGTTTCGTCTGATGAGTGTGGTGCCAGAGGCCTAATTTAAATCCCTTTCTCGTTACCAGCCTTTTCTTATAAGGAGAGGATGGGAAGGGGAAGTGGATTTGACGGTGGATAAGAAGCATAAGAAGGGGAAATATCCTCTTTATGTGCATCTCCTCCTCTGTCAGATAAGGGTAGGCAACGCATCTGCAATTGCGGATGTCTATGGGCAGCGGTCGTTTCGCCATTTTGGCGGATTTAGGTGGCCGCTTGCTCGTTTGCCACCTTTTGTTATAAAAAAAAAGTTTTGATGAGAACACATAGGCTACTAATTTAGACTTATAAATTCTGTGCAGATAGAGTCGCGAACACCAGCTAAATACATCTATTAACACAACCAGCTTGCAATTATAAAAAACCTATTCCACTGTCAAGTTCTTTAATATATTTACCTGATATCCACCATCTACTTTGGCCAATACAATAGGAACTTTTTTGTAAGCGGACCATTTGATAGCCTGACGCAAAACTGCATCCACCTCTACAATTTCATAACTGATACCTTTGGAATCAAGATATGATCTAATTTTACAGCAAAATGGGCATGTTCGGTATTGGAACAAAATTAACTGTAAATTACTTGAATCTGATTCATTAATAACCTGAAAATAAAGAGTTATGCAAAAAAAATGTACACATGGTAATGTTCAAACCTAAGACCCACAAATTAAAAGTCAAGTTTTAACCACAGAGCCATCAACACTTGTAACAGTAGTATAACAATGTGGTATTATTAATAGACTTAATCTATATTATGTGGATACACAATGCATCACCATCCTTTACAGGGTGTATATAACTAAAATTATGTTCTGCATGGCTCTTGTTTCAGCTGATGTAATTTGGTATTGCTATAAGTTCCACTTCTACCATAACACCCAAATCAATTAATACAAACATGCATAGTACGTTTACAAATTAGATAAAAGCACTTACTTTGTAATGTGCCCGGTAAGGAGGAGCTTCGTTTAAAAAAGCATATTCTTCGTTCAAGGTAAGTTTTGGACGTTTCTTGGAATTTACTACATAATGCGTATAGCCCCCATAACCGGCTCCAATCAAGACACCAACGCTGGCGCTTACAAGGGTTAGTTTCGCAGTGGATTTCGGGAAACGATTTTTTGTAGAATAGAACGTTTTAGAAAATTTAACGTTGTCTTTTATAGAAGGTAAAACTACTTTCCGAAATATCGTGAATATGGGGCGCCACATTGTTCTTTTTACAATTTATTGGAAAAAAGATCACTGGAAGGACAAGAATAAAAGACGAACAATTCTTTTAACGTATTACGATTGTACTTGACATTGCTTGACATGACAACAAAGACAATTGACATTTGACAACTGTGGTTTGAGTTGCCAGGTTTTGATTATAACTTTTAAAGAGTATGTACTGATGGGACTCGATAACTCGAATGATTTTTTTCATTTGAGTCTCTTGGTATTGGTAACTTTCTCACTCAAATGCCACTCGAGTGAAGATGAGACTTCGAGTCACTCGGAATATAAAACACGAGTACCAAAATTTTTAAACCAATAAAACAAAATGAATTTACAATAAATGTTATAATGCACTACTAATAAGTTCTAATCCAATTTATTCTAACACGGAATTTTCGTGAGATCTAAATACGAACAGTTTTATTATGTTTTTATACATTTTAGATAATAATGAATATGCTTTAAACTAAGTTAAATGAATGTTAAACAAACTCACCAAAAAAACGGAAATAATGTATTTTTAAAAAACATATTCAACTGTAATTGCTGTAAGAATTTCTTACTTGGCTCGGTATAAATCACTCAAGTAGTACGAGTCACTCTTAGCTCGAGTCCGAGTAACACAAAAATTACTCAAGTCACTCGAGTGAAAAGTAAGTCGAGTCGCATTATCGCATTACTATTTTATTTTGGCGTTTGCTTTGTAAGTTTTTATTGTGACGGTTTGTCAATATTCAACCAGTTTATTTAAATAGTTTTCGCTTAACTATTATGAGGAAGGTGATTTCTAAACTATTTTTTTATATAATTCAGAACAGTCAATTGTCATTTGGTTTATCTTAACCGCTTTTTTGTTATGTTTAATGTTAATTGTGTTTAATGTTGCCTAATTTTAGTTCCTTTCCCTTTCCATCCTTTTCTTATGAGGAAAGGATGGGAAGGTAAAGTGGATTTGACGGTGAAGGAGATGCATAGGAACGGGAAATGTCATCTTTATGTGCGTCTTCTCCTCCGTCGATAAGGGTAGGCAAAGCATCTGCAAATGCGGATGTTTATGGGCAGCGGTCGCTTTCCGTTTTGGTGGATTCAGGCTCATACAACCTAAAGGTAGGGTGCCCACACGTGTACAAGCTAAAAGCGGGAAGTTCATACAACCTAAAAGTAGGATGCCCACATTTGTACAAGCTAAAAGAGGGAAAGTCATACAACCTAAATGAAGGATGCTCACACTCACTTGTACACGACAAGCTCAAAGAGAGAAGCTCGCACAATCCAGGCATGGTAAACCTTTGGTTGTAAAACCAAAACCAGCCATTGAAATCCAAATAGCGTTCATTCCCAGAGGCCTAAATTGATACAAGAACAATCTACCTGTCAACAACCTACGTGTCATGATGATGTCATGATCAATCAAATGTTCATTAATATGTCTTTTATGTAATTTATAAACTAGTCTACATATGAAATGTAATAAGTATCTTACGCTCTTTACGTAAAATAGATCTCCTTTCACAATCATCTCTCATCTCCCCCTCTTATGCATTCGTGCACCTAACTTTTTAAATCCAAAATTCTTTATATGAGGATAACAAAAGAAAATGCCTTTTGTTAGTATCATAAAAATTAGACTCTTAAATAATTAGGATCAGTAAATAAAAAATAAATTAATATGATATAGGCATTTAACGCTTTGTCTCTTGCCTTTTTGCTTCTGTCGTAACGCCTAGAATCTATCGCTCTGTCCTTACTCCTTAGGAAACTTCGTTTGAATGAACTAAAAAATAAAACTATGTAATGTTCAATACATGTTCCGCTGCAGTCGAAACCCACGAGGTATGTTTCTAAATTGTCCCTAAATTTCTTAAGCAATCACAATAAAAGCAAAGTCCTGTTTGTAAGAACTCAAGAAAGTTTTTATAAGTGCCATCTGTTGGTTGAAGTGGTTATTTAAAAGCCAGACAATGGTGTTGAATATTTAAAAAAATTATACAGAGAGAAGGACATTACCATTCGCCTTAGGGATGCTTAATCCAGGTGCTGTCGACATTTCTGATCGTTATTGTATCGATCCAATCGACATTTCTGATCGTTATTGTATCGATCCAATCGACAATGTATCATTCGATTATCGCTGTCGGTTTTTATTTATTTCTTTTAAAACATCAAAAGTGTAAATGTCTTATTACTAATTGTTTGTTTTCATAACATTTTCTTTAACAAAACAACTACAAAGTTATAGTCTAATTTAAGTTTTTATGGATATTATCTATACAAGTAGAGCCGGAACTAGGTTTGAGTGATTATTTTTAATGTCAAGTTATTGATGGCAAATGCTCGAAATAAAACAAGAGCACATAAAACCTTTACTGTACTTACTCAATCTTAGGATTTTCTAGAGTTTAGGCTTCTATAGTATTGTTACTAATGTTGTATCTAGAAGTGAGAAATTAATCTACTCATTTAGTGATATTCTTTGAAGTAAAAAAACGCGGTATACAAAATATTTTTTTTTACTTGTTTACTTCTACGTTTTAAAAAAATTGAGTACCGATACTTTTCGATCTCATCTACAGTGGTCGTGTTTCCATCTTTTTTGTTTTTGTATGATACAAAAATCGAATGGATCGTATGCTATCGATCCACGATAATATCGAATCTGATCGTGCATCCCTAATTCACGTCAATCTGACGCGCATATCCGATGTGAGGGAATAACAAGTTGTTTTTCTACGTCCACTGAGTCACTTTTTTTATTATATTTTGTTGTTGTAACTGATCACAGACAACGGTTATCATATGTCGTCACCAGAGGACACCAAAGCTATGCTTCAAAGCCGCATATGGCTCTTTGGCTCCTTAAGTGCCGCTCTAGCACAAATTTCCACGGAGAGAGCCAAAAAACATTCATTTAGAAAGAAACATGGTAAGAAAAAATTACATCTTATTTTGATAAATTAAAATTACTGTATCAATTTTTTTTACTTAATCTAAAACATCGTTAAGGTATTTAAATTGTATAAATACGTAGCGAACATCGAGCTTGATTTTTTTTTTCGTAAACGTAAAATTAAGTACAAGATACCTACCTGTTGAAATTTGGTTTTCAATTTTTCGTAATTGTATAGTTCATATTTGACTCTGGTTAAGTTTGCCGACTATTGGTATAGACCGTAAAACAGACATTAAAAACACCATTAGATAAAACTGTTCAGATAAAACTGAGCATGTGTAGAGAACGTTCCCCAGTTATCATTTTTTTCGTTGCTACGACGAGTTTTCAATGCCGCAAAACCTGTTGAACAACAATGTTTTAACTGAAATTTGATACACTTGCCGTTGAATGATTTTTATTAAATTCGGTCGACAATTTGAGGACATTACAATTGTTTATTTTAATCCAAGCCAAAACAGATCTTATGGTTAGGCTGCCATTACAAAATGGCGGACAAAAAATTAGCTTATAATATAACCTTATTTTAATTTTAAAAAATCACGTCTTAAGTTAGGCACTAACAGATGAAATAGCGCCATCTAGTGACTGCATTTCAAGCAAATATTGTATAATTTTTAATTTAAATAAACTGTTATATTTGTATGTACCACTTTCTGATTTGATAAACTCCTCGAAAATATTTAGAAATGACAAGAAAGTTTTGGCGAATAAAATTTGCATTCAAATATGTGTTTTGCCAACGTGATTATTTGTGACACTCCGGATAAAAGCAGTATCAAATAAAACCTAAGTCGACAAAATCGATTCAGTCGTTTAGTCACAATTAATTTACATAGCTACAGACGCACATACATAAAACAATTTTATTCGCGCGAGACATTATCGTTTTTGTAAGTCGGGTAAAACAATCTTAAAACAAATAAATACAGACATTATTTTGTTAAACAAGTATTTATATGATGTATTTTATTCATAAACTCGTTTAAATTGAACATAAAAACAATGTGCACGTCTTACTTAGGAACAAGGGACTTCAGTTTTGACTGAACAGATCGATTTTTCGGATAATTCTGTCAGATGAAACTGAACATACAGAGCTAAGTTACTAGCTAAAGCAGGGTTGACATATTTTCTGATAGAACCAACTGAGATATCGGCGCATCTCTTTGAGTCAGATCTTTCCTTCAGATCTTTCAATTCATTTTAGTGCCATCTGTTGATGTAAGCCAGCACCTTATACTTCTTTTTTTAATTTAAATTGTTTTTTCCATTATTATTAAAAACTCGTTTTTTATTTTACAAAGCTACAATTTCCCACTATAAATTTGTTAACATTATTATTTACACTTATTAATTAATATACTGTATCTACTTAGAAAACAGATAATAGCAAAAGCTATATAAAATAATTAGTAATGTATAGATAATACATTCAAAACAATGCCCATAATGTTACTACTAAAATTATTTTCATAAAAATAACATTAACGTTTTACCATTTCATATTCAAGGCCAAAGTGTACGCCATTTTGTGCTTCGACAAAGCGTCTAAACCCTAATTTATCATTTTACGTAAGCATATCATATTTATTTATATGTAAACGCTGCACTAGTATGTCATTTTTACGATATCTTTCTATTTTCTAGGATCTCTAGTAATACCAAATGGTGTTGCTAGAGAAAATACGCGTGTCTAAATAAAGCTGATTAATTTGACAATTTAGTAGAGTTGGTTATAGTTTGTCTATAGTGTGTCTAAATAAGTTAGATTAGTTTGACAATTCACTTCAACTTTAGTAGGGATGGTTGGGTAAAATCAGTTATGAATCTTATCGATTTTCGATTTTTATTCCAGTAGAAGTTGGAATCGATAGATTTATAGTTACAAATTATGAAATAAAAAAAAACACTGTTTTCTCAAATTAATAATGACCATAACAAATAATGAGAGTAAATAAATGTGTATTACTACTACAGCCGTTCGTAATCGAATTGGATTTCGCTATTATTTCTGTCATTGCTAAATTCTCTACATTGTAATCAATACTAGAATTGTCCTCTAAATTAGTTAATAAGAAAAATTATTATTTTCTTTTAAAATAGTATTTAAAATATAATAAATATGATAATATATAAAATATATAAAGTATAAAATATTTATCAGCAAAACAAGTAACCTAATTTTGGGGCTCGTAAATAATTTAGAGTTGTGAACGTTAGGGGCAATGCTGAAACCAGTTTTGGGTATTTCATTGTTCTCCGGTACTTCACTTAGCGGTATAACGGTACCGAACCTTAGTGGCGTAGTGGTTGGGTTATGTAGTAGTTAGTTCTTGTTCGATTTTTCAGTAGGAAAGTTGAAGTTACATTTTTGTCTAAAGTGAAATGTAAAGTAGGATTTGTCCCAGAGCAAACAGAAGCCAAATAACACCACATGCTTTCTAACGCGCATCTCTGAACTCTACCAATAGCGTTGGTTGCTGTGTTTATAGTTGTGTTGAGTTGTAAAGTTAAGTGCAGAGCTAGTTACGTTAGTAATTTTCTAGATTACTGACTTGTAGTTAATGACATGGATACGAATTTGGGATAATTAATTACTTTTCAATAATACGGTGTTTGGCAGTAGTTATTGTAATCCGGTGCAATTTTCGCGCATAGTTTTAGTCGGCGTAGTTATTTTCTGCTGTCTGTTTTGGATTTGGATAAACCTAAATTAATAAAGCTTGAATATTTAATCAAGCTGTTCTGTTCTGGGCACTCGTTCAAGATATTGTGTGACATAATCCTGTTCGGAAAACAAAAGTTCAAAGTGTTTTCTGTAAAGTTTAAAAAGGTAAGTAAAGTTTTGGTGTAGTGGTAGAATAATATTTAACGCGTGGTGTTTTTTTTTTTTATTGAATACAAAATGTTTAATTATTTTAATCTATTTAAATAAATTTATAACATTAATTTATTAAAATTAGTATTGTAGTAGTGAAAATAGTTTTGTTAAGTTAAAAAGTTATTTGATTTAAAAAAAACCGAATGAACAAGAGCAAACATTATTTACAGATCACCCAAACACTTTCCACATTGGATGAACAAGGGATGAACTACATCAGGAAGATTGAAAGTGACATTAAGAACAACTTCAGCGATAAAAAGGCACTATGGAAGGGCTAGCATCGGCTGATCATTTTGATAACAAGGAAGTTTGTCAAGAAAAAATCAACAATGTTGAAGGTATGTTGCATTGTTGTCGTCAAAGTTTTTTTAACAATGTATAACTTGAATTTAAAAATCACTAGAATTTGTGCTAATATTACTAGTTTTGTCTGAAGTAATTACAATGTAGCAATGCATCTTGTATGTTAACTCCAAATATATTTTACTACCATTACATTATTTAATTAACTGATAATACCTATCAATTATTTGAAATTATAGGCTTGTTACATATAAAAACTAATTTAATATAGCAAAATTAAAGAATATAGAAATCTCTACATTCTTTAAAGAATCTTAGAATTCTTATATGATCACCTAATTAGTGTAAATAATTAATGTATTCAAAGTAATTTACATTATACTTTTTAAAAACTAGTTGCCATTAAATAAAGAGTATAAGTATACATTTATTTAGACAATGTAATTATTTTAACATCAATATTAAATGTACAAAAAAAAACCATACCAACAAATACCATATTATTATTATTATTTGTCTAAATTTAAAAAAGTTGCAAGAATAATTATAAAGAGTTTGTAATTTTAAAGTAGGATAGAAAAGAATCATTAAAAAGTTAGGAAATTTAGATCAAGTATAGATAAAAGTACGCTAACCATACGGGAGTAGGATAAGACAGGGGAGATGATATACATAAAAGTATGCCATGAAATAGAATTGACTAATTTCTATTATAAGATATGTAAATATTGTAATTATATACTATTACTCTGCTCGGATAGAGTAAAAAATTGGAAACGGTAATCTTACTATAAATGTGAAAATCTGGATAGATGGATGTTAGAGTGTGTAGCTTAAAAGGCTGAATGGATCTTGATGAAACTTGAAATAGATGTAGAGGATAGTCTGGAAGAACACATAGGCTACTTTCTTTTTTATTAATAACAAGCAGACGTCCCATCGAAACCTAGTCTAGAAATAATCCAAAGTGTCAGATTTTATTATTGATACAAAGTCAGCAAACTACCTATGATAAGAACTATTAACTATTTTTGCAACATTTTTTGATTTATTTTTATTGAATAGTGTCCAGGTGGGTAATTTCTGCTTTATATACTCAGATTTAAAAATATGTGTAACTTCATCCTTAACATTGAAATAAATATTTTTTTTTGTCGATGTTTTTTTCTTATGTATTTGCCGACATTAGTTAATGTTTTTAGTATAAATTTTATATATCACGTCTAACGATCTCTTACCCCGTCAACATTTTAATGCTCAAAATACGTGTTATTATATTTTAATTTAGACTTTAACAAATCAAAATGGAATTTTCAATTTACAAAAATGTTGTCTCCTTCTTATGACAGTTCCCATGGGAATTACTTGTTAAAAATTAAATATGAACTACAAAATTCCTTAAAAGATTATAACAATGTTGTAAAAGTCTGTATTAAATGAAAATCCTATTAATTTTACGTAAAATTATTAAAAAGAAATAACATACCTACGGCTAATTTGTCAAGTAGAGCTGGATTGAGTTTATACGTCATTCATTCGGTCTATTGATTTATAAATTTAAACAAAGAAAAAATCTTTTTTTGTGACAGTTACCGCGCGAACCTTCTTCCTAGAGGTTATAGAAATGGCGCAGTCTAATTGAAATATTTTTTACAATCAAATTAATGAACTATATTAATCAAATATACAGATTAAAATAGTAACGACTTAATACGTAAACATAATTAGTAGAGTTAATTTCTTATAACATACTTTGTTATTATTACAAATAGTTGTAATAATAACAAAGTATGTTAAATTTAGCATCACGTTATGGTTCAATAAATGACTTAATTGTGAAATATTATTCCTATAATATTATGGCACGGTACTGTTAGGAAGGAAAGAGAGGTAGATATAAATGGATTCAGGTACTAGATGTACGTAGGTTCACGGGGAGTTGCGCCGGGAAGAAAATCAATACGGTGCGCTGCACGGAGCCACCACTCATTTTATTTATGTTCCCGACGTCAATACAATGACCGTTTTATTTAAACATTGCTCAATATGTACTATTATATTAATATAAACCAATTTATATTTATTTAACGTGTTCTGAAATTGTGTTTTATATATTCGATGGTCGGAAGTTATTTTTTTCGTGTTTGTTTGCCTCTGAGGCTTAGTGGTTTGTTTATAAGATAGCAAAACTATGTGCCCAAATCACGATTTCAACTAATTCGTTATTGTAAAACGTTAAACTTGGTTAACATGCGTAAAAACAAAATGCGGTCACGAAAGAGAGGTAATATTTACCATTATAAAATAATAGTTAATGTTTGTTGTAATAATTGTTTCACTGTGATAACGTTAAGGGAAAAGGTAAGTTTTAAATGATTCTCCTAATATTTATAATATGGTACGCCTAGCAAAATATTCACATTATTGTGTTATTCTGTTTTATCTTCTTCATATTTTATTTATTTCATCTCTTAATGTATTACTGTCGCGCAATACTCTTTCTTAACTTATGCCCAATGTGCCTTTTTACGCAAAAAAATTAGTAATGATTAAAGCCAAAAATTATTAAAATGTATAGAAACCTAAATAGTGTTACCAACATTAAGCAGAAATCTTTCCAAGATTTTATTTTATTTTTATGATTGTGTTCATGGTCATTTTTTAATGTATTTATTAACGTATTCATCAGGTAACCAAGGATCATTTCATTGTTTGCATTAAGATTGTTTATGTAGACAGCTTCATACCATCTGCATCAGCATCTGACGATGGGTTACCACTACGGAAACATACGCACATAAACATGTTTTCATTTTCAAATACCTTTATGTTTATGTACATGTGTTTCGGCTGTGGAAATACCAAGAACAACAACGCCGGCTGTGAGATTTATTAATTTTATTTGTATGGTTCCCTTTTTCCGTATCTCATTACTAGTTTTTCTTACATATACATTTATTCACAATAAAAACTAGTAAATATTAAATTCGAGCTAAAAATTATCTTTGGTAATGCTGAGCTTTTTACTTTATAACCAATTATTAATGGCCAGTTTGGTAATATGCAATTCAATTGCGAATTACTTTCAATGATAATCGAAAAAAAATCGATACCCATTATATTATAGAATCGATTTTAATGTATGAATAAATAATTTCAGAAAAGGCCCAGGTGACAAATGATAATGAGCCTACATCTGGCTCTAAACGGAACTACGCTGACGGGCAGTTGAACGCCGAGAACAACGATGATGATGTCACCAAGAAAAAGAAGAGAAAGGAAGAAGATAAGGAGCCAATGTCGAAGCCCGCAGCTGCAGCACGCGGTGGACCCGGACGGTAAATAAATACAGTGTTTACAGAATTTAAAATTCACAATTAGTGGTAGTGCTAGTGATAAATAGTGGATGAGATTCGATTGTTAAGTTTTAAATTATAAGAAATACTCTTATTGTAGGGCTCCGAGTGGCACCAAGCCGCCCGGGCCGGCAAGCAAGACGGGCGTGGCTCCGCTGGGCAAGAGCGGTGGCAAGGGCTCCTCTAAGACACAGTCCGGAAAGGGCGCAGGAGGAAAAGTAAACAATCAACTGCATCAAGTAAAATACAAACAAAACGTTTTATTTTGTTTTCACGCACGAGGATTTTTATTTTTATTTTTCAAAACTGTCTATATTGTAAACTGTTGATTGTATTTTGATAATGTTTGTAACAGAAAGGCGGGAAATCGCAATCTACGAACAAGCAAGATAGGAAGAGTCCCGTGCAAAATCAGAAATCGGGTCAAGCTAAAGAGATTGGTGATGGAGAGTCCGAGGAAGTGAGGTCGGAGTCAGGGCCTAAGGTGCCGCCACTGAAGATCGTCATCCCAGGTGGCGCTGGCGGCTCCGGTGGCAGGAGTGAACAGGAAGAAGGTAAACATGTCACTACTATAAACTATCATCGTCAACATTATTCATCTTAGTCATAACATATCTTTGACCATCATTTATAGCGAATAAAGTAGATCTTTTTTATATTAAATTTTGAAGGTGATACTTGTACTATATTATAAGTGTATGTAAAATGTAATAGTCGTTATTGTGTAAGGCGGTACAGGTCAAAGGGGTAGCGGCAAGGGGCGCGGGGGAGGGACGTTGCCGTACGTCATCCCCTGCACCACTAACGACGCGGGGCAAACATCTGACAGCTCAGACGGTAACAGCGATGATAAACGTCTCAGTGAATGTGGAAAGGTAATAATATCTTTCGGTAGGCAATATTAAACGAATATTAATACAAAGTTGCTCTAAATTCAGAACTAATTCTAAGGTGTTTTGTCTTATTTTCACATTTTTTAAATTACCCCAGTTAAATCGCTTTAGCTTATAATCCAAATTTCGAAAAAATAACTCAAAGAAATAGCTATCATGTATGAAATCGGACTTGGATCCAATTGTATGAATATATTTTTATTGCAAAGACTGGCCAACGGGTGCTGCGCTCTCACAGGACCAACGACGACAAGGATAAAGGTAGAACATCTCCGCATACTGGCGCTGAAACTAGGGGACAAGCTCTCAGTCTAAACAAGAGCCCACCTCAGGGATCTGTAAGTATATAACACAACACAAAAGTCACAGGATTACCATTATAAAATTATATATTCCCCCTTTGTTATTTGACAGAAAGCAATGTATTAAACAGTTTAAGCAGTGAAAACCCACAATTAAACTAACTAGATATAATTAGAATTCTTATATAATTTTCTTTGTCTGGTCTGAACTTTATAAATCTGGCCTAGCCGCTTTGAAAAGAACCTCTAACTCGAGTAGGGCAAAAAAAATTTTCAGGATCACCATCACGACCACCACTCCAGCCGAGAGACTTCAGGTATTATTAACTATAATTCAATCGCTTATGTAAAACCTTGAGAACTTTTATATTCAATTAAATAAATGTTTTATTGTATTCAATGTTAGTAATCATACTTCTGATTAATATATAAAAAGCGAAAGTTTAGATGGATGGAAGTTTGTTAGACTTTGTAGCCTAAACTGCTTAACGGATCTCGATGAAATTTATCATGACATAGAGAATAGTGTGGAAGAACACAAAGGGTCATTTATGTTTTTTTTATTAACTAGTGAAAGCTAGTTAATTATTATAAATGTAAAAGTATAGACGATTGTTACTTTCTCCCCGGAAGAACTCAAAGTTTATTTTCTATTTAACTCTCAAACGACTAGGCCATTGTTAAAAATTCTGGTGGTTGTAGAGTTGCATCCGAGGAAGCGTAAAATCAAGACATCGAAGGACAGCCATCGTGAATCGAGACACGAAACAATCCAGGATACCAGCGTCATATTGGCGATCATAAACTCCAACCCTTACCAGATGCATTTACAGATCCGTAAACAGGTATAATAGAGACAAGTCTAACCGAAAGGAGCGAGGTTTTGGTATGGAATTCATATATTTAAAAATGTCGCATGATTGTTGTGTTAGATGTGATTTTTTTATATATTTAAAGCAGAGCAGCGAATTATTTATCAAAGCATTTGATAAGGCCTGGCTTTTTTACATTTAAAAAAACTTATTTTAATTTCAAATATTAAGATGATTTAATTTCTTTTTTATTTTCTTAACATTTATGGAATTTATGCATATTTTCTATCAGGGCAATGTCTTCGATTATTCTTAATGCTTGTCAAATACTTGTTCCTTGTCTTATTTATGTTTTAATGAATCTATTATTTTACTGCTGGCTGTTTTAGTTTTTTTTTTTTGCATTTGTGTAGCTGATTATTGTACTCTGTCCAAAGATTTTTATTTTTAATAATCATATATAAAGTCAATGATTTAAACTTTTTAAACTACTAAATACTATAACAAAGACAAAGAATTTAATATAAATTTAATATGTTTTATATTTGATAGTAATAACAAAGTCCATTGTAGTATTTAAAAATAAATAATTAATAAATACAATGAAATTACAATAACAATTAATTTAACGATTGGACGGGGTATAATAATTTTGTTAATTTGACTAACCAATCTCTAAAATAAGTGCAAATATAATTCTTAGCTTGATATTTAGGTAGAGCAACGTCAAAAGTGCCTGTTCCCAGTAAAGCCAAAGCCACCGAAGGACTTCCACAAGTACCTGATGAACCGCTGCACCTACACTCTGCAAGCAAATGTCAACCCTCCAGCTATAGAAATACCGCCCAATCTATCGCAGCAGATGGTAGAGGAATTCAAACGACAGGAACAAGAAAGGTAAACAAAATCAGATATACAGAATTACTAAATTCTTTTACCCGATACAAAAATAACAATAAACTCCGCTAACAATAAAGAATACAATTATTGCCATATAATAAAACAAAATACATGTAATATATGGACTTATTCTGTAGATATAATAGTACAAATTTTTAAACATAATAAGGTTGGGGTAACCAAGCAGACTGAATACTAAAAATCTTAAGAAAAGAATAATTACAAAAATCACAATGTGAATAAATGTCAATTACGTTAAAAAAAAAAAAACAAATATATTAAATCGTTGTATTATAGGTGTCTTTATTTTAAATTTTATTTTCTATACATGTTATTAATCTAAAAATGAGCTTCGGTTGCTCAGTGGTTTGAGCACTTAACTTGTAATCTATAGGTCTTGGTTTCGAATCCCGCTGTATCAATGTGATTTTCGATTTTTCGAATTTTCATATGTACATAATTTACCCGACGTTATTACGGTGAAGGAAAACATCGTGATACTGCACATATCGGTGAAGAAATTCAAAGATATGTGTAAAGTAAACCCGCAGCCAGCGTTGTTGACTATGTCCTAGTCACCCTAACTTAGGGTAGGCTCCGAGCCGGTGGGGACATATAATGAGCTGGTGATGATAATAATCTATTTGATTAAAGTATGTAATTAAACTGGTTTTATGTAAAAATGAAACTAAAGGTATGTTTTTTAAACAGGGCACATTTACGTATGCAGCATCTTGTTGAAAAAGAGAAGTTAGTATTGTCTGTTGAACAAGAGATATTGAGAGTCCACGGACGAGCGGAACGCGCTGTCGCCAACCAGGTAATATACAGATATAATCAACCTATTTATTTATATAATAATTTACTTTACTAGCTGTTGCTCGCGACTACGCCCGCGTGTAATTAAAACAAAATTAAAAAAGGTAGCCTATGTTACTTGTTAACATAGCAATGGTGAATTGAAATTAGCCTAGTAGTTTTTGAGTTATTCCAATATATCAAATTCAATACTATATTTAACTCAAAATTTGTATTTTTTGTCTCTTTCTCGCATGACAATTTTTTCTCCAATTAATTCACTCCTGAATTAAATAACGTGAAAACGTAGCCTATATGTGTCGTAAATGTAAAGCTTTTTATTAAAAAACATGATTAAAAATATAGTGATGGCTGATAAATAACAGAGAATTCTGTTTACGATTTTTAAACCCTAGACTCATACAAAAATACGTAAAATTTAAAATTCAGTGTATTAGTAACAATATATTTTGCTACAAAAATCTCCAATCAAATTAGGGGTTAATAATTATTTTGTGTTATTCACAGGCTTTGCCATATTCAGTATGTACAGTTCTTCGTGATAAGGAAGTATGCAATCTGCTTGCACCAGAACAAGAGGAGAAGCGTAATGCACAACGTTCCAGATGCAACGGACGACAGATTAACTCCTGGCTGCAAGAAGTCGATGATAAATGGGAAAAAATCAAAGTAAGTTACTAATCTTACTTCTTACCATCTTACAAATATTATAAATGCGAAAGTTTAGATGGATGGATAGATGGATGTTTGTTAGAGTTTGTAGCCCAAACGGCTGTACGGATCTCCATTTAATTTGGCACAGTTTTAGAGCATAGTCTGGAAGAACACATAGGCTACTTTTTATTCCGGGAATAGTTACGGTTCCTGTGGGATTTATTAATTTATTTTTTTAATATTTACTCGATCATTCTGCAACGGTTCAACATGTCTTATTGAAATTTGGCACAGATATAAAACAGAGTCTGGAGTACATATGGGATAAGCTTCATCCCCGAGGTGTCCGGTTCCCGTGGGATACGTAGCTTTTTGTTATTTATATAGCTCGTATGTTTTCTAATACCACGCGGACGAAGTCGCGGGCAACAGCTCGTATTATATATGTAGGATAAGGAGGTTAAATATGTTTCTTTTTAATTGATTTCGAATTTTATATTTTGACGTTGGTTTAAAATTAGTTTTAAGTTGAGAGAGAAAAAAGAGGAACGAAGAGGATGACGATGTGTTTAGGAAAAAGTGTGTAATTTAAAAAAAAAAACAGTAAACAACGAGTTTATTTTTTTTATTTGAACGAGGCACAACCCTACATATATGCAAATGTTTGTCTGAAAGTGTAAAAAAAATCATTGGCTAGTAATTATTAATTAAGTAATGCTTTACTATGTCACTAATTAAAAAATATACATTTTATGGGATCCTTGGCTCATAATCTTACTAATATAAATGCAAAAGTTTGTAGCCTAAATTGCTAAACGGATCTTGATGAAAATTGTCTTAGATATAGAGGATAGTTCAGAAGAACATATAGGCTACTTTTTTTAATACCAGGCGGACAAATCCGCTGTCGGAAGCTTGTTAATAAAACAATTAATTTGTGTTTGTTAACAGGAGGTAATGCTTCGCCGTCAGAATATGGAGGCAGAAACTCTACACGCCTCTCAAATAATGGAATGGGAGTGGAAATTAAAAGATTCCGGCCTCTGCGAGTTCAACACGAACCCCAAGATAGAAAACGTCCACGTCCCTCAGATTCACGTATCGAATTTTGATTTGCGCGCTTAAGTAGCTATTTCAGAATTAATTTATACTTGTGTCCGTCTCACCAATAAGGTGGTTTAACCATAAAAGGGGTGTGACCAATATCAACATATTACACATATTCAATTACACTTTACATTAACAAATTTTCCTAAACATACTCTTTACTAATCAAAACTAACACTTCGAATTGATTGGAATATACTATCATGACACAATTCTGTTTATTAAAATATTACAATTAAAAAAAAACATATTGCTTTAAAAGTATTAGTATTTTTGACCGACTTCCCAAAAGAAGGGGGTACTCAATTCGTCTGTATGTTTTTTTTTATATGTGTGTTATCAAATGTCTTAATATAGGGTTATCGGCACAATTATTTTTTTTACGCCCCAGTATACTTTATTTTTTTTATTTGCATTGCCACTACGTTATTCAGAATTCAAATATGATCAATATTGTACACTAGCTGTCTGTTTACCGTTCTTGTTCCTGTCGTTTGAATTCCTCTACCATCTGCTGCGATAGATTGGGCGGTATTTCTATAGCTGGAGGGTTGACATTTGCTTGCAGAGTGTAGGTGCAGCGGTTCATCAGGTACTTGTGGAAGTCCTTCGGTGGCTTTGGCTTTACTGGGAACAGGCACTTTTGACGTTGCTCTACCTAAATATCAAGCTACGAATTATAGTTAGTCAAAATAACATAACAATTACAATAACAAGACAAACATCAAAATTGTTATAGTTTAGTTACATCCCTTTTGTATTGGCAAGACGGCTCAAGGGGGTGCAAAGTTAAAATTCGAAACCTCTGAAATCTATCACATATTCTGGTACCTGATGATCTATATTTCAAATCGTTTAAATATTAATTTAAAATAGATTGTCAGTTCTCTGAATATTAGATAAGTTCTTTCATATTAAGGGAATCGGCGATCTATCGTTTTATAAATATAGATTGCCTGTTAACTTGATATGTTTTTAGTTAGTTTAGGTAGGAGTAAAGGAGATCATTTTTTTGTATGGAATTTAGGTCCAGAAAATTATGCAGCGATGTTGTTTCATGTAATCTCTACATTTTAATGAGTTTAAAAGAGACGAATATCTTCTTCTTCTTCTATCTTCGCCTTTTACCAATTATTAGAGGTCGGCCTTCCTTTTTTTTACCGAAGGGGAATGCGTTACGCATACTCCATGCCTCAGGGCAGACACGTGAGTTATGTGGGACTCTCCCACCATAGTGGGGGGCATACCTTACTAAATCCCTCCGTTCCCTCCTGGCCATTATGTGGGGCGCCATGGGATCGCTTTCGCTTGCCACCGGGACGCC
>NW_013524912.1:615470-635622 GCF_000836215.1 Papilio polytes
TTAGAGGCTTGTTCGTCAAGTTTTATTTTTTTCATATCCTTTTGGACCGGCGAATATATGAAAATCACGCCCTTTACAGTCTAAGTTACGTTTTTGATATGTCTATCTCTTTGCAATATGAATAAAAACATCTACTTTTATTTCAACCGTATTATACCTTCAGTTTTGATAAAATAAGTTTCTGAAACAACATTTAAATTAAAGGGTAAAAAAACAAAGTGGACCCAAAAAAAAGATGTCCTTTAAATTATTATGTTTATGATTATTGGAAATTACTCGGGTGCAATTTATTGATTAAGCAACGCAGATAGTTATTGTAGATAGCAAGACTAGTTGAAATATGCGGGTTTGTCATGTGTGACTAGCCTAATTTACTAGTACAATTATTTACTTATTTTTGTTGGTTTCAACTCAACTAAACATTTTAGTTAAAAATGTTTAATACTTTTATTTTGGTTAAATTTTTAACGATTCGAAACGATTTTTTTTACTTTTCAAAAAAAATGAGCGAAATCTCACTTTTTTATTTTGGAAATCGATTTTATTATGTATTATTTTTCCTTATCAGTAGTGTATTCCGGCCTCAAGGCGTATATAAAAATATTACATATATAATATCTTAAAAATAATTAGTAATTGCATACAAATGATCCAACGAAAATTCATATCTTAAGTTATATATCAATATAACATAATTTGAAACTAAAGAATCACTAATTTTGGCCTTGTGTCGTATATTTCTAAGAATAAACAACTGTCAGATTTTGATTGAAATAAAACTGTATATAGGTTTTATATTTATGATATTGTTACTTTTGAATATGTATTTAAAACTTGGAACCGTGGGTTTTCTTATTCGATATTATTATCATTTTTTATTTAATAAAGATATATATATATATTATACATTTTTTTTGGCTGTTCAATGGATTATAATTACAGCTGTTGAAATATAAATATGAAATAAATTATATTTATACCCATGTTTATTAGACAATGAGTCTCTAGTACTAGTGATATCTGAATGTACTTGAAATCTGGCAGACGTTTTTTTAAAACACTATTGCCAACTAGTGTTAAACAAAAATCAAGATTTTTTTTTCATATTTGACTCTTTTTGGTTTTTATATACAGAGTTATATTATTTTCATTATCAAAGTCGGTTTTACCAATTTAAATAAAAAAAAATGAACTCAATTGAATGACGTGGTTTTTTTTTCGAATCCAAGTTGGCAAATTTATTACATAGTTATAAGTGTTTAAAATATAAATGTCTAAATGTTATTCTTCGATACAGACCTTTTGCAATTTATTTGAAAAAATCATTCTTTGCGAACTTTTAGAAGATCGGCAAATTTCGAATTTATTAAGATGTAAGGGGTTTTTAAGAAAACGAGTTATTTTTTATCTTAGATATTTCTTTACTATTTCTAATGTATTGGATTGAGAGAGAAAAACAACAAAAAATTACTGTTCTTCAGATCTGATCCGACAATTCTGCGGAAAGCGAGATGATTGCGTAAAAGTTCCATACAATGTGTTAACAACTAATTCAACATTTTATTTATCTTAAGTTTTGTTTAATGTAAAAAAAAAACATATTTATTGAATAAAACTGTAAAAAAAAAATTTTAATAGAAGTTCAAAGAAATGATATAATAAATTGTGAAAGGCCTTTAATTTGTAGAAACTTTCTGTGATCACTTTACCACTGTTTTGCTTTTTTTATAAAGCTGTGGTCTTTGTACATAGTTAGGTAACCTTTCTCCATCTTTGTCATTTGTTAAATCCACACATGAATATTCCAATGACCAAATTAACTACAGAAACCTTTTGTCAGTAACAAGACATTTCAATCTGGGTATTTCCTATTATTGCATCAATTAAGTTTACGTTCTCAAGAATAAGTAGACAGTGAAATTACAGATCTCAATTACTATATTTTTCCTAACCTTCATTATCCTGAAGTAATCCTTGATACATGTAATCGGTGTCTACAATACAATGTGTGTCAAAATTATGTGTTTCATTTCATTCCTTACATAACATACGTGGAGTTTAAAAGTTCATAACATAGTTACGTTAGCAGAGAAAAGCTAAAATTTAGTGATTTTTTAACGTCAGAGTACAGAAATTAGTTGCTAAACATTACTAATAAATAAATATAACCTATGTTACTTGCAGATAAATTACCTTTCTAATGGTGAAAGAGTTTTTAAAATCTACCCAGCAGTTTCTACGTGAATCGAATACATACAAAAATACAACTCTCCTCTTTTTAATATTAGAAAAGAAAAACAATCACATTTTAATAAATCTTTAATAATATTTCAAACTTTTAATATTAATCACTACATGCTCTAAAAATTATAAAAAATTAAATATGTCAATTTCATTAATAAATATATGTATTGCTTATCATATTTAATTCACATCTTAAAATTGAACAAAACCATTCATATTACAATTGAACACATTTATAGGAGTGGTAACTTTCTTATAAAATATCTGTGCCACATTATTGCTGTAAGTGCCGATAGAGAGTACCAAGTTATAAGGTAAGATAAATGCTCGTTGCGGATTGTTACTCGTGTTTGGTTGGGAATTGGCCAGCCTTCAGGTGGATCGGGGATGCCCCTCGCATCCAACCACACCGGAGAACAATTCAAATAAGCACTCATTTGATGTAGATCCCTGGAAAATTATGAAATTGAAATTTAAACCATTTAATTAACTATTCAAACTATATTAATAAGCACAAATGTTCTTTATCTGTGCCAAATTACATCAAGCATTAAGCCCTAGAGATATCTCCTAACAAATATTGATTCATCTAAACACTTACATTTAAAATATTAGTAAGATGCACAAATTCCTCAGACTTAAAATTATGAAAGTCGCTACAGAAATAAGAATATGACTTGTGACCTCACCTATAAAACCAAGATCCTTTTTCCGGATGATTTTTGGGCATAAACGGGCGACGACTCTCTGTTAAACGCACCACTCCGGTTAGTTCAACATCACCCTCTACCATGGATGGTTGACGTTTTTCTTTAGGTCGAAGGCTTTTAGGTACCCAACCTCGGTTCACTAATATTATATCACTAAAAGGTCACAAATATCAGAAGAATATCAAATAATAATTATCATGCATAAAAGGACTAGAATATTACATCTTTTGTTAATCAAGTTTAGTTGCATTCAATTGCAATTCTGATACTTAAATTATTTTTTTAAAAATCTTCTAAAAATTCACATCAGAAAAGCAAACATTCATCGATAACAATGGTTTGGTTGTACCATAAAAATGACATATCTTATATTTTCTACTAGCTGTCACCCACAACTCCGTCCACATGGAATTTAAAACCAAAGTGCATAGCCCTTGTGTTCTTCCAGACTGACCTCTACATCTATACCAAATTTCATTGAAATCCATTCAGCTATTTAGTTTGCAATTTCAAATAAACAAACATCCATTCATCCATCTAAACTTTCGCTTCTATAATATTTGCATGATTATGAGATTGGCTGCTATAAAAGGTCTGAATGCCTTACCCAGTGTCGCTTATTTTAAATGGAGTAATCACCAACCATCCTTGATTCTTCTTAGGATCCGACATAAGAGATCCAGATCTTGGCAATGACTGATTTTCTTCTATCAAAGCTCTAGGACCAATTAAAATCTCTTTATCATGCAAGAACTCTCCTCGAACTTTGACTGGCCGGAATTCCATATTGTTGAGTGCCTCAAAGCTAAAATATAATAGAATAGAATGTTCTCGCATGAAACAGAAACATAGTGATCTTGAAAGTGGCACTGAAAGGGTTGTGTTTAGGCTGTAAGTATTTGAATACCCAACACATGTGAAACTTCAATATTTGTATAAATAATGGTGATATAATGGAGCTCACTTGGTTGGCATATCCACTGGCTCAGAGTTAGACTTGGCTTGCAGCATATCAATTAGTTCTAACTTCCACTGTAGGCGATACACCTGCCAGCAACCAAGACCAAACGAAGTCACCGGAATCATCTGGAAATATTCATATAAATGAAATAAACCTCATGTAAGACAGTTCTATTGTATTTGTATAAACAAAAAAGTTTGACTGTTTAACTAAATTACATGAATTTGTAAAACTAATTTATTTAAGGAAAATTAATATTCATACCAGTAGAATCCATTTTATAGCTTCTCCGCCTTCTTCTTTCTTCTGCTTTTGTGACCTAAATACATTTGTGTAAGTTGTATTAGGTCTAACAAATTTTATTACCACACTTCTACAGCTAATCTGACTTAATTTCTTAAGATTCTGGGATATTCTAAAAACAGTATTAAGCATTTTAAATAGATACAAATCAAATTTATGAGATAAAGTATCAATCACTCGATCATTAATTCGATAAATATTGCTTTTTATTCTGGATTATATCATATATCACAGATTTCTAGCCTAAGCTACCGCTCAACTTTTGACAACAACGATCAACGATCAAATTAAATTAAACGTCATACGTCAACCCGCACATGACATGTCTGTCATAAAGAAATCCATAGACAAAATTAAAACATATAAAATAAGCACCATGTGAAAATTAATTATGGTGTTAGGCCTATCAAAAAAAATTGAAAAATACTAGCGACTTGAAACTTTGACTAGTTATCAAAATTTAAAAATTAAAAAAAATTTTACCTAACTGATTAGGTAAATTTTGGTTAGGAAAAAGGACCAAGCCATATTATGTAGTCACAATCTTTTTAGTCTTCCTTTGTGCCGGATTTAAAAGAAAGGTACACCTTTCGCTTTCATTTTTGGAAAAAATATTACGAGAGCTTTGCGACCTGCAACTGCTACTATCAACCTGCTTGATCACTTTAGTCTAAATCTAAAAGGTTAAGTTGCAAAAATCAAATATTCTTTACTTTGACTGACTATGTAGTCAGTAAAAATACTTTGAACGTTTGATTTGAAATGAGAATTGACCTTGACTTGTCAGTTATTAAAACCTTTAAAGAAATGACAAGTCAAGGTCAATTATTATTCCACTATAAATCTGTAGTAAGGTTAAATATTACTATATATTAAATTAAGAAATATCCATAAATATACTTACCAACTTTCTATATTTTTGAAGTTAAAATAAAAAGAACGTTACTTTAAACGATACAAATTGTTAAGATAAGCATACAACATACACTGACGTATTAACACATCATTTATTACAACACTACATATCTACATTTGTATTACATTGTTGTAGTAGTATAGTTGATATTAAGTCGTTCCGCAGCCCGCAACATGGCAAACACTATCGTTGAGGTACGTAATCTATTATTGATTATTAAAACATTTGGAAAAATAATAAACTGATATTTCTTTAATTATATCTAACTTCTTTGATCATTTTTATAACATCAAAATTAAATATAGAACATTATTACCGAAAGTTAAAAATGTTTTTGTTTTTAATTTAAAATGTGCGAATTATTTATATCAATAAAATGATCGATGTAGATTAAATAATTGATAAAAATATTACTCAAAATTGTTATAGATAAATTAATTTGGCTAATAATTCCACGTGTTACTTCGCCCATCTAGTTACCGTGATATCTGAAATATTAATTGCTATGCGATTATTTTATGCTCTTTAATAATATAAAGGAATGTTATTGTAGATATATACCTATAAATTTCACATTTAAATTTTGCGCTAATGTCAGACTAAAGGATTCTTATTCTTTTAATATTTTTTTCAGTGGTTAATACAAACGAATAATTTAAGTGAACTATGGGCAGCACAACCTACCTATATAATATCACAGGCCGTCTACATTATAGCCGGTCTTATTACCTTAATTCATGGTAAGTTGTAATACAAAAAATTAAGTGTTATTTTAGCATACCAATTTTTGCAATCGAGAAACAGGTTTTGTTCTAAGAAAATTTATGCACTCCAAAAGTGTTTAAAGCGATTAATATGAAAATTTAAGTATTTTTGAGTCTACCAATGGCTATAATCCCACTCATTAATTCGTTACGACTTACCTTTCGTTGTTTATCTTACTAATATTAAAATGCGAAAGCTTGGATGCTTTGTAGCCTAAAAGAATGAACGGATCTCGATGAAATTTGGCATAGACGTAGAGTATAGTCTGGAATAACATAGGCTACTTAGTTGTGTATTTTTTAATTCCACGATGAGTCAATCGCGGGCGAAAGCTAGCGAATTAATATTTAGAGGGAGATAGAGAGATAATTTAGATAGAGATGGGATAGCACAAAATAAGGAAAAGAATATTGAACTAACTACCAATCACAAGTATGGTTTATCGATATATCTGGAGAAGTCGCATGTTACCGAAACGAAATTGTGAAAAGTTAAGGTAATGGAGTATTCAACAAACAATGAACATGCGGTTTGTAACAATTTAAACGTGTTAAAAAACCGTTTAACACAAAATATAAAGGAAAATTAAATACGTGAATATGTTTACTTTCATATACAAAAAAAAGTTTACATTTAATGTCCTATTATCCAAATAAAATGTTACTTTCGGGGCGAGCTGCAGCGGATAGAAAAATTTAAATATTGTAGAGTAAATACAAAACATAGTATAACATATGAAAAGAAAATCTACCTAATGTTCCGTCTAGGGCATTCAAGGTCACTGAGGATGTTCGCCGGAAACATTACTTATCATACAAATATCTTTAAAATTAATACGTCGATAAATAAATTGATAATTTCTTCATACTTTTCACTGAGTCACAAGAGATTCATATTTATTGTCTTTAAGAAAAGTTAACAAATATTCACTAAGGACAATTTATTTTAAAGACACCTGTTAGCATATTTCTTTACAATAAAATCACTTTTTCTTTAATGCAAAATAAGGAGACATATGACTTTTTTAGTACCAATATCGTAATAACACCAATTTAAGTTTCTACATCCATTATTTTTGCAGCATTCAACAAGGGCGGTCGATGGCCGTACTTCTGGCTCGGCACCGTCCTACACGGGGTGTTCACCGACAACTTTTGGCATTTCATTTTACCAGAATACGATAACTTTTGGCATTCACAAACACCCATTATATTGCTCGGTGCCAGGTTACCTCTGCACATTATTTTATTATGTAAGTATACGAATTTCAAGAACTACCAGGAATCTACCGAATTTTGTTATATCGTGCAATATTTTTAATTGAATTCACTTTAAGATCCGGCGTTCATATACCACGCTGCGTACGCGCTGTCAAAACTCCATTTGCCGTTTTACGCGGAACCTTTCGCCGTTGGTTTGCTGACTGTACTGGTGGACATACCGTATGATATCGTCGCCGTGAAGTTTGTCCATTGGACGTGGCATGATACCGACCCTAACATTTTCGACCGCCACTACTGGGTGCCTTGGAATTCATATTACTTCCACGCTACTTTCGCTGCAAGTTTCTTTTTCTTCTTCCACGTTAGTAGGAAATGGTTCGCTCCTAAAATCGAGCAATGGCAATCTGCTAGGTAAGTTGTGATCTTTTTAATTTAAAATATTACCAGAGTTGTATTCTAACCGTGTACAATACCATTAGGCTATTGGAGTACTCAAATTCATTATTTTTAGCTGGTTAATAAGTACTTTTAGAGAAATCTAGCTTAGAGGATCCCCTTGTTTTTATTGCCCTTAAATTAGTAATTATGTTTTTACAGTAAAGGCGCTGAATGGAAGTCTCTCGTAATCTCGTCTCTGTTAGGCATGCCGGGAGGAGTGCTAATGTTTGTGCCTATCTACCATCCACTTCATGATGTCTACAAGATCCATTCTGAAGTCACTTTCTTCCTCCTTTTTGCTATCTTCGGCGTTATCGTGCTCAACGGAATTTTGAGCAAGCGAAAGGAAAACACAGACAAGTTAGTAATATGTATTTATTAACTTATTGTTTCCTCTTAATTTCAGATATAAAATAAGATTTTCTTCATAGTAATATATTTTTTTTGTTATACGATAATCTGTTTTCTGGCTGTGGATTTAGATATGACGGCTGATAGAGATGTATGGAAGAGCAGCACACACTGTGCCGACCCTCCATAAGGGATAAGGCCAATTGGACGATGAATCTGTTTTCTGGCTATCGATGGAATTGGTGTACTATAAAAGCCCTAATAATAGAAAATTATGTAGTATGTATGCATGTATGTATGTATGGAAGTTAAATGTATAAATATATAGAAAGAGTGAAGTAGAGTTTTTTTTAAGAAAATTAAACCTGAAAATTTATAGAATATTGAAAAATAATTCTTTGTTTGACCTTATGTATTACGTACTTATTTAAACAGGTGTACGAAGTTCCCTTTGAAAAGTTATTTATGTATTGTACATACGTAAGCATTGAGTGCTATCAAACACAACACGTGGTATTTTGAAAATTATAATAATCGATAACTTGTTTAAAAATATATTTTTTTTGATGTCAGACTTTTCAAACTATTCGCATCAGCCATTCTCTGAGTTGTAGTATTAACTGAGTACAGTTTTATGAATTTGTAATACTAGATCTACACTTAGCGACAACTTAAGTTGTTATTCAAAGAATCTGAACATGGCAGTTTAAATAGTTGAGTTTATCTTTGCGTTTTTTTTTACATAATATATGATTTTCAATTTACTAATTGCAGGTTAACTACAATCGACTACGTACTTATGCTGCAGTTAGTTGTCCATTACTCTATTTATTGGATTTTTGTTGTTTTCTTCGACCCTGAAAAGGAGATATCGAAGGGTTTGCACGAACCAGTTGGTCCTTGTAACGAACGAGCCAGTTTAGTAACGCCATTTGGACAGGTGAGAATATTCTAATGCTATCTATTGCGACTGTAAAGCGATATTCGCAATATAGCGATGTACGCAATTCAATACTCAGACCACTGATTAAATAAAAAATGACTACAAATGCAATAATACGCTTGCTTTTCATTGTGAAGTTTATTTTGTTCAATAGCATTTAGTATGAGTGGGGGATTTTGCAATTTTTTAACATTTTTTTTTGTCATATTCACAGACATTATATAAGTCCAAGTACTTTTGTCCGGATAAATACGACGAGAAGTACTTTGATTTCCATTGCGTCGGCGGTAAGAAGCCTCAAAACGGTGACACCTGGTATACCATCTGTGGAACGCCTTTTGAGTAAGTAAACGAGTATCTATACTTATATAACATTTTTTGGTCCATAGTGTTTTTATTATTTTTATTTTTATACTGATATTTTCAGGAGGAAAAATGTCTATTTTTGTATTTATTGAAATAAATCAAAAACTACTGGACCGATTTGAATAATTCTTCTGCCATTAAACACTACGATATCAGTAAATTATATAGGCTATATGATATAAGATTGAAAACTTTCTAGAATGTTTAGTATGTTTTGTTAACTTTCTGTTTCCCAGAAATCGTGCAGAGTACATCACCGTTTTGTCGACAATTTTGATCGTCGCTGCTGGCGTTTTCTATGGGCTTTACTTCAAAACGATGCGCCAACAAACAACAACTAAAAAATTGAAATCAAAGTAAATTGTGTGTGTTTTAGATTTTCGTGTTGTTTTTTTGACAAAGATTTATTAAAACAATCTTTATTTGACTAGAGATAATCAGTTATTTACCTTCTATGTATTTATAATGTTGGATTCAAATAAAATATTTTTCACTTTCCTTTAACTTTATGTTTAAAATGTGATTTGTAAAACTCACTTGTTTCTTGTAATTTAATTAAGTAGTAAAAGATAAAGGTTAGTCAACTAAAGAAATGAATCTAAAAAAGCTACTGTTTTATGTAACAACTAGCTATCCCCGTGCGGCTTCATCCGCATAGAATTATGAAAATTTTATTTTATTGTTTACATTTGTCAAATTATCAATTGCAAATGTCAAAATGACATGACATGATGAACCAGGCAACCTTGCTTCCTTGATGTTGGCAGCAACTTATGGTCTCTTTCCCACATAAGGGTTTTTATCCAAAATATTTACCCCCTTTAAATGCATGATTTTTTTCTTTTTAAATACCCTAAATTGAAACGGGTAATAAATTGAACATAAAACAAGGAAAAAAATAAAGAAAAAATATTAAAAAAATCTATTGGGTGTAGAAACAGAACACACATGAGAAGACTGACGTATAAATGCATCATCATACATTTAAGGGTTAATGGCGTGAAGATATATAGCCTAAAGCGTGTCGTAAGTGTAGGGCTTTTTATTAAACAAAGAATTATTAAAAAATATGCTGTGATTGCTGACATCCTGCGCCACAATGAAGTGTGTTTACGCTTTATTATAATGGTTAGATAGATAAATGATTTCTAATGTTTTTAAAGTTGTAACGTAATTTTATTTTTTTGCTAGAAAAGTATTCAGAGAGTCCTCAAGGTGTTAAAGATCAAATGAATTGCCAACCAATTTGTTTATAATATCACTTTTAATGATATGTTATTTAGATACAGTCACATAATAATCTTATATCTACTTTTACATATTAGATAATTATAAGAGAGCGAATGTTTCGTAAAGGGATGTGCAATAAGGAACTCGTTAGTGCAATAAACGTCAACATTTATCATTTATTCCCGACTTCAATTAACATTTTAAAAACGTTAAAATAAACATCAAAAGAATACAATTTTAAAGGCCTGTCCCACCACTGGCTGATATACACTGAGATAAGGGAAGAAAAACCGATATTTCCATCAAATAATAATATTTACAACGTATAAACGTTGGATTGTCATCAGACAATTTACAATTTGGTGGGACAGGAATGTTCTTACCACTCACTGGTTTTTATTAAATGTGGGTTTTCACTATCGAATTACTTGTACAGAAACATACATTCGGTTTACATGTTTTAAAAGTATTTCGATAGTACAGGAATTAATTGTAATATTTGGTTAAGTCAATATATTTAAGCATCTAAGTTAACGAATATGACAAGTCGTAATTGCCTTGTCTCTTTACCCTTTGGTTTTTATATCGAATACGTATCCAGGGAAATGTTTTTCAAGTTAAATATAATATCGTCCGTTAAAACCAACTTAAAACCATACATGCACCCAAATTTTTTAAAACATATTACAAAAAATTAAAATAAATTAAAATGGTAGCGTACTTCGTACAAATTAAAAAATTATCAATTCGATTTCACTAACAAATAAATTCGAAAATTCAAATTAAAAAATAATCTGCGATACATTGATAAAGCATATTTTTAATAGTAATTCTACTTGCAACTGCGACTACTCGTACGTTTATGTCTTACTTCTAACACTTACAATAATGGAATGGTTATACATCAAGATCGAAATGCTCCGAAATTAAAAAAAAACAACATGAGTTCCTACTGCCGTAACATATAGCTGTGTAAACCCACGGTAACACAATAAATAATACAAGCACCATACAAAATTAACATATAAAAAAATCAAAATATGAATGAAATAATCAGAATCGCGTTTGTTTTCGAGTTTATATAACATTTTGTGATAATTTTGATTATGAGGTGCACTGAACTCCTACGGAGAGGCATATTTAAAAAATCAATAAAAAATAAATGAGGCGTTCGCCTTTGATTTAGCAAGTTTACTTCTAGCGTTTCAAAGATGCAAGATATATTAGGACGGCTTGTTGCGCGGTCGTGAAACTATATTTAGGAAATTAATTCTATTTATTCTGTGCGATATCCAAGATATACAAGCTAAAAAAACCTAAATCATATCTATCAAACATCACTAGGAAGCTGTTCAAATATCTTTGAAGTCATATCTAAAACTATTAAACCAATAATACAAATGAAATTGCAAACAATTAGGCTCAATTTAATCACTGAGGATAACCTAAAAATTAAACCTAAAAAACCGAGTGCGTTCAGCTAACCTAAAATAACAAAATAGGAACATTTCTAACGAACGGTTTAAAATTTTTGATAATTTAAGGTCGGTTCTTGAAGAGTTCCTCAACAACCGATGGATCAGCGAGAGTGGAAGTATCGCCAATGTCGCTTTCCCCGAGGGCTATTTTCCTCAGAATCCTGCGCATAATCTTCCCAGACCTAGTTTTGGGCAATCCTGGAGCATATTGGATAACATCAGGCGCGGCGAATGCCCCAATACGGTTCCTGACACGTTTCTTCAGGGAGTTTACTAATTCAGCGTCGAATTCCGCTCCCTCGTTGAGAATAACGAAGCAGTAAAGAGATTCTCCTTTGATCGGATGAGGTTTGGATACGACAGCCGCTTCAGAGACACGCGGCTCTTCAGTAAGCACACTTTCCACTTCAGCAGTCGACATCAGATGGCCGGAGACGTTCAGCATGTCGTCTATACGACCAGTCACCCAAAGGAATCCATCTTCATCACGTTTGGCACCTGAACAGTCCGTGTATAGCCGCTCTTAGTTAATATCGAATGTTATATCATAATACTATAAATGCAAAAGTTTAGATGGATGTATGTTAGAGTTTGTAGCCTAAACTGCTTAAGAGATATAGATGAAATTTGGGCATAGATCTATAGAGGAACACAAAGACTCCTTGCTTTTTTATTTAATTCCACACGGATGTAGTCGCGAGCGAAAGCTAGCTAGTTATATATAAGTGTAAGTGCAAAAAATAATTAGAATTAATTTGTTACGCACTGTTTACATCAAACTAATGATTATTTTCTTTATTCAGCTCAATTGAAATTCGTGGAATAGTAATTTACATTTTAATTATTTAAACAAATTACGTATGTTTGTAAGTTTATTTCACGCGGACGGAGTTGTAGGCAAAAGTTAGATTTGTAATAAAGGAATAGTTCTATCTGAATAACAGTTGGCAACACTTACCATCCCCAGTGCAATAGTATCCAGGGAACTTAGAGAAGTAGACCTTCTCGTAGCGGTCATGGTCAGCGAACAGGGTCCTCATGATGCCGGGCCAGGGCCGGGAGAACACCAGGTAACCCTCGCCGGGACCCTCGATCTCTTTGCCGTTCTCATCCAGCAAAGTCGGCTGGACACCAAAGAATGGGAAGCCCTGGAAGTGACGTAATCATTTTAACTTGAATCAAATCATTTAATTAAATAACTCAATATATAATCATTTGACAGATTTTTTGCTTCATAATCTCATATAATGGAAATATTCAGAATATCTTGTTAAACTGACCGCAGCGCCGGGTTTCATGGGTGTTGCGCCTGGCAGGCTAGTGAGGATATGTCCTCCAGTCTCCGTCTGCCAGAAAGTATCGACAATCGAGCAACGGCTACTGCCTATCATAGTGTGGTACCACAGCCATGCTTCAGGATTGATGGGCTCGCCAACGCTGCCCAACACTCGGAGTGACTTCATGTTATGCCTGGATACCGAAAAAATTTTAAATCGCTTGGAAAAATTACAAGTTAAAAAAAGAACCGTTACAAAATAATATAATAGAGATAGTCGTGAGAATCCTGCTCTTAAGGGGATGGGTCAAAACTCATTGTTACGTAATATTTGCATAAGGAGGGGTCAATAAAATACTTCTTTCTACAAACTTTAACACTGGATCTGATAATGCGCCATTCATTACTTATGTCTTACGTAAGTACAATTTCTTATTATTAAAATAAGTACGTAACCAAATTATGTAAGAAATAATTAAACAAGACGCATTTTAAGTCTCAAAATAGGTCTATAGTGTTTATCTCAATCTTGCCTCGATATTGAAGAGCTAAATTATGGTATACAAGGCCATTAGTTTAAAATATTTTAACCTTATAAACCCCATTAGCTATGTTTGATCAATTAAAATTAATTGGATACTTTTGCATATTTATTCATAGCTATGGCTATTCTGATGTTCGCACGATATTTTACGCTAATGTAAGTTAACAACTAATTTAGCGTATGCATTTTAAAATAAACACTAATAAAGAGCGTATAAAATTATGTACAAACAATTGATTACATATTAAATATGCTTTGGGATCGAGCCAAAGTTAAAATAAACTGTATTTCCAAAATTCATTACCTTATCAAACTTATTTTTAGCCAGGTTAAATCACATTTAAATAATATATAAATATGTTATATAAATATTATAAATGCGAAAGTTACGATCGATGGATGTTTGTTAGCGTTTGTAGCCTAAACGACTGAACAAATTTCCATTAAATTTGACACAGATTTAGAGCATAGTCTGCAAGAACATATTGATTACTTTTTATCCCGTGAATAGTTACGGTTCCCGTGGGATTCAATAATTTAGTTTTTTAATGTTTACTCGATCATTCTGCAACGGTTCAACATATCTTATTGAAATTTAGCACAGATATAAAACAAAGTCTGAAGTACATATGGGATAAGGTTCATCTCTGAGAAATGTCCGGTTCCCGGGATACGTAGCTTTTTGTTATTTATATAGTTCGTATGTTTTCTAATACCAAGCGAACAAAGTCGCGGGCAAAAGCTAGTAATATCCCAGCATAGTTTCTGATTAATTCAATGTATTGGTTGTTGATAATTGAATCATTCGATATTAGGAACGTAGAGTTAATGATTATATCAAGTAACAATGACCCCGTTTAGATCGCTTGCAATATCACGAATGTTTGCACACAGCACAAATTGTAGCAGTACACCAATTGTTATTATTAGAATTTATTATCCTATGTACATTCATCATCCGCATGAATAAATTCGAGTTAATGAACTACTTAGTTAGGAATTAAATGTAAAATATTTACGTAATATTGAATGGAATTTTGTTATTTGTTAAATCAGCTAATTTAATATACATTTATAACTATTATTTTAGACAGAGTACTGCCATAGATTATTGCAAGCAATGATCCGTAATATTTTATCAATGATTTGAAATAACTAAAAAAAATCAAATACATTCCACTATTTTACTATACTATCTTAACTACAATCTAAATAATATTATAAATGCGAAAGTTTAGATGGATGGATGTTTGAGAGTTTGTAGCCTAAACAGCTGAACGGATCTCGATGATATTTGGCGTAGTTGTAGAGGATAATCTGGAAGATCACATAGGCTACTTACTTTGTTTTTTTTAATTCCACGCGGACGGAGTCACGGGCGAAAGCTATTCAATACATAAACATCTAGGTAATATAAGTTTCAAACTAACATTATTTAGTTTTTAACGTTGTAAAACGCATACGTTAATTTAACATGTGTAATCAATTTGCATATGACTAGATAGAGCAACAAATGTACTGAAGTCAATGTTATTGAACAACTAATAAAAAAAACAAAAGCAACAAGAAAACAATAAATATATTAAACCTCGATAGTTTTAATTAAAAATTATTTAATATCGAGTATGTTATTTACTGAATTAAGAAACTATTGTTTCACCCGTAACTAATATGGATGTAAACAATTACTTATAACATTTACTCGTTATAAGTATAAAAAAATTAAATCGTTTCCAACATAAAAGGTCGTTTTAATTATTAATTAAGCTAAATAGAATGAGATTAATAATTATGAGATACTAGCATAATCGCAATTTTTAAATTTAATCCGAATTCAATAGGAATAGATTTTGTATTACGCGTCATATTGATTTTCAACTATTTTTTTGTCTATTTCAAACTTTTCATTGTTACAATTTGCATTAAATCTCTTTGAGATATATCTCAGAACTGTTAGATGTTACTATTAAATTACAGTGGTCTCTTATTACGCGAATTCTTTACCTTAACTCATAACATAGCTAACTTATCTTGAAGTAAATTATTATAAATGTTACTTTCTTTTTACATGTTATGACAAATTTGATCGTTTTGAAATTAAAAGCGAAAAGTATTGCTATAAAGTAAACAAAGCTTGTGAAAAACATTTAACCCAAATTGGGCCTTGTAGGTCAACAGCCCACTGTAGTGTCTAGAAAAAAATTGGAGTTTTTTTTCTAGATTTGCAGTTATTGCTCTTCTGTAGAAGAATCTCATTTAGAATTAGTATAATTAATGTGCAGGCGAGAATGATATTGAGGTTTTATGGCGCAAATAAAACTGGAGCTTCTACAAGACTGTTTATCGAAATAATTTTGGGAACCTCATAATCAGAAACTTAATAGATTTTTGACATGTTAATTTAAATTAACTTACTTCTTGACGTATTCGTCGCCAAACTTGGTAAGGGCCCGGATGGCGGTGGGCGCGGTGTAGAACTGGGTGACGCGATACTTCTCCACAAGAGACCAGTATCGGTCGTTATCGGGGTAGAAGGGTGTACCTTCGAACTGGAAAACACAAATTATTCAGCACATTGCTTAATACAACAACTTCATACACGGTATTTAATGTAATGTAATCCGAACTAAAACAATTCACCATAGATGAAATCTACGTTTTTTTTTAAACTTTAAATTTTCATAATATTTAAATGTTAAAAACTTTTTTTCAGAATACCATATAACAATAGCTATTCTTTTTTTATGATTTCACTTGTCTTTTTCTTACAATTTTTCACAAAACAATTAAGTCCTTTGTTTATGTACATTGTCAAAGTATATTCGTAATGTTTTTTTAACGTAACTGAAAATTGTAATTATTTCCTCGTTGTTATGAAACAAAGGTTTTAACACTCACGGAATAATTGAGGAAAACAAAAATGATAATCATGTTTATAAAAAAACACAAAAAACGTATCCGAACATTTCACGACAATAGGTTATGTTATCCAGACCAGTTATGAAATTAATATCATATATTGAATGAGATCGCATGATTTTAATATTTTTTTTATAAATAAAAGTCGTGACTATTTTCAACCGAATAAATTTAAACATATATAAATTCCAAATAACATAAACTATTATAAAATACATGTATTATATAGTAAAGTAACATTTTAATTATGTAAGGATAAATAAAATTTACTAATTGGTAGTAATAAATCTACGTTAATATGTTTTGTCCATTTGTGTGAACAAATGCAAAATTCACAATCTAACCGCGACATATCATATCGTTATGTATTGAATATATTTTCTCTGAGAAAACAGCAAGGTCATCTTGAAGGTGAATCGTGACGGAAAACCTATTGTAATCTAGGTCTTATCTGATTCTAACCATTTAACACTTGAAATAATAACTAAACTAAAAACTACATATATATATAAACACTATTTGTGTAACTTTAAATGAAAACTATTTAAATGTTTTTACACAACTACCAATTTCTGTATTGCGTGACATTCAGACATGCGAATAACATTACCCCACTGGGTCAGTAGGAAGTGCTAACTAACGGTGGATGTCCATTTGCCAACTCTCACATAAATATCGTTGTCCCTCTCATTCTATCTATACTATTATAATAAAGCGTATACACACACTTCTTTGTTGCCTAAGATGTCAGCAATTACAGCATATTTTTGAATATTTCTCTTTTTAATAAAAAGCCGTACACTTACGTCACGCTTTAGGTTACATTTTTTCACGATATTAAACTTAGGGGGTAAATATTTTAGATAAAAACCCTAATGTGGGAAAAAGACCATAAGTTGCTGCCAACATCAAGGAAGCACGGTTGTCATCATGTCATGTCATTTTGACAATTGTAATTGATAATTTGACAAATGTAAACAATAAAATAAAGATTTTATCATTTCATGCGGGTGAAGCCGCACTGGAACAGCTAGTTTGAAATAATTGCGACAAAATTGTTTTTAAGCAAAACCTAATATAGTTGGCTTTGTCTTTTTAAAACTAAATATTCCGTGTTAAATGTTTGACCATTGTGAATTGAATACAATTAACCTTTGAACGAAAAGGAAATTATAATGGCGACTTGTGTGGGCCGACCACACGTGTTGAGGGGCCACTTGCCTCATGTGAAAAATTTAAACAAGAATTCATTGAAATTTATGTGAATGTACGTTTTCATGGTTTTCGTTGGCCACCCATGACTTCCCCTCTTGGTAATGTCCAAAACATACAAAGATTGTCTTCAGTGATCTCAACTCTGCGGCAGTTAACCGTACTTTTCATTAAAAACGGATGTTTTAATTTATTTCCCGTCTCATTTCGTTTTAGTTAAAACACCTGAATGACTTGCTTTTAAAATAACACTCTGTTGTTTAATAAGTAACCTTGAGGAAGTGTTGTACTTTAACATCCTCTACGCAAAAGGAACTGCGAACAAATGTTGACGGAATTTAGAGTAGTACCTAAACTATAATAGTAATAACTACGTCCATTATATGAGGATACTGTATTCAATGAGTGTTACATCACTTGTTAATAGTCTGAAAGGTTATCCAAATGTTGGATTTTATATTACGTCACATGTCTGGTGTCACATTTCAAATCCCTTGACGACAAATATATACCTAGTTAACGAAAAAAAGCAGAGTAAAATTATACAAGTACTGCCTTAAAGGATTTAAAATGTTTTTTTTAAACTTATTAAAGCTCCAAATAATATCAAGCTACCCTAAATCTTAATCCTGCAACCCAGTTTAAATAAATTATGATTAACATCGTAATAATATTGTAAAAGTTTATATGATGAAAATAAGTAGAAAATCCTCGAATGTACTTACCATAACGGAGGTGGCAGCATTTGCCAGAGGTGCGTAGACCACGTAAGTATGTCCAGTGATCCAGCCCACGTCGGCAGTGCACCAGTAGATATCTTTCTCGCGATAATCGAACACATAGCGGAAAGTAGTCGCTGCGTACAGCATAAAACCGGCAGTGGAGTGCAGAACCCCCTTAGGCTTGCCAGTAGAACCGCTATAGCGAAAATAATATAAACAAAGCTTCTACAATACATGTAACACTGAGCTAAATGATAACTAAAAATCTAATCTTACTTATATAAATGAGAAAGTTTAGATGGATGTTTGCTAGAGTGTGTAGTCTAAACGCCTGAACGGATCTTGATGAAATTTGGCATAGACGTAGAGGATATTCTGGCAGAACACATAGGTTACTTGCTTTTGTTTTTTAAATTCCACTCTGACGGAGTCGCGGGCGAAAGCTAGTGTGTTATATTGCATGTATGTTTATATGTATGTACCTGGTGTACAGCATGAAGAGTGGATCTTCAGCGTCCATCCACTCCGGCGGGCAGATAGTCGACTGCGACTCGATAATCTCATGCCACCACAAATCTTTATCTTCGTTCCAGTTGTACTAAAGTGATATTTAATAATTCAAACGGTTTGTACAGTTTTTTATAGTATTCCATTTCGTACGACTATTTTAAAATTCTGCATTGGAGGAACATTTAAATCCTTGTATCCAAAGACAATAGACTTTCAGAAAAATATAATAAAGCCGCTATTATTCTTACAGAAAAGTAAAAGAAATGTTTTTGAACAGGTGGTTAAGCAGTGGAAACTTACGATCAAAACAACAAATTGGGTGTTACATCAAATAACAATTTACCAAAGTGCGGAGATCATGGGGCAGTGTTCCGCAAGGCGTCACCCGAGCGAGGTGAGACACGACGACGCACTTCGCAACATTATGCTTATGTATCTTCTTGGCTTTTTCCAGAGCGTCGTCGCAAATCTTTTTCAATTCAAGCAATTTCTCGCCGCGCCAAGCACCGTCAGCTGTCACCAGCACCTTGGCCTTGCAGTCGGACATACGCTCCGCCAATGAATCCGACGAAAAACCGGCGAACTATGAGAAATGGATAACGACAAACATATTAATAGTCGTTTACGACCGAATAATCGGTCGATTTGACTCTCGATCGAATCGATCATTCCGATTCGAAGCTATTTTAAATATCTAAATGGCCATGTCACTTTAGAACAGTTTTATAGTTCTAAAAATTAACTTATTTCACAATAATCGATTGGTTTTGTTATTATACCCTATTCGCTGCTGTAATTAAATCGATCCGTTTTCAAGGGAGTGAGGAAAAGTCATTGCTAACATTATTGTGACGGCCAACATCAATTATGTATATGAATTAAGGTTAAGTACGTTACTGTTAGATATTATCACCATGACAACGGCTAACCTTGCTAACTATATTTAATATGACATATTTACCTTGATAAATACAACTATATAGCTCCTATCCACATAATGTTTGAGTACCTTTTTTTTTTTTTTTTTTTTTTTTTTTTTTT
>NW_013524912.1:636469-689338 GCF_000836215.1 Papilio polytes
TCGAGCAGATTTCTGCGTTCGCGCCATTCAAAAACGGCCGCCAACACCTCCGCTTCCAACACCCACGGCAGAGAACCGGCCAGGGATAATGTTTGAGTACCTAATATTATTCAATTTAGGATTTGGGATTTCGCAATAACATGTCTAACTATGTTTAAGATGAAACAACGCCACGAAATCGTTCAAAGATCTTACCGTTACGTAACAAGCATGTACTGATAAGTAAATACACATTCAATTACTTTATTAGTATTGCGTTGCATAATAATTCAACCTTCACCTAACTAATTTAGTTTCAATTACCCCGCAAGTTATACAATAATGTACAGACTAGGTACATTTTAATGTATCAAAGTTTTGACATTCAACATTGACCATAACATGAACTCACCACGACAGAGTGTATGGCACCGATCCTGGCACAGGCGAGCATGCAGACCACCGTCTCTAAGATCATCGGCATGTAGATGGAGACTCGATCGCCCTTGGATACTCCGATGTCCCGAAGAGCGTTCGCAAACTGACAGACAAGATCCGTCAACTTCTTGTACGTCACACGGCTGTAATCCTCAGGACAGTTACCCTCCCTATAACAAATGATAATTCTTTGATTATTCCAATATCTTATACGGTAACACAAACAAGACCGGTTTTGAAATCACCTTGAGCAAGGTTTATACAAGCCCGTACACAAAAAGGAATAAAGGGGCGCGAGTGCCGCCTCTTTATGCCCTGGACAGACGCTCCACCACACCCTTATCTAAAGACGATACAGGACACAACCTAAGTTTTATTAATTCATCCAGAAGGTTACGAAGAAATCATAACAAGAGATGCCTTGTTCGGGATACCATTATCTTTAGATACTCGGGAAGTACGCAAAGCGATAGATGGAAAACAAGAGGCACGTAAAACACTTCTATTATCTTTGTTCTAAATTATTATTCCCTAAAAACTTAAATGCAACTTATAGGTGTAGAGCAAGTCTATAGATGGGTGTGGACTTATAACCTTTGTTACGTAGGTAAAAGGTCGGTAATCATTTAAAGTTATTCTAAGCGCATCTTCGACCTCCAACGAAGAATATATATAAAGTCATTTGCATTAAAACTCGTACCATTATGAAAATAGCAAGTACGAGTATAGTAATAAGACACTTTTAATTGTACTGTTATATATTTACATTGAAGTTACCAAATAAAATGTAGTTTGAAGGATATATGATGCAGAGAAAAATGATCGTTGTGAAATTTTACAAACGTTAGATATTTTATCTTATCAAAAGTAAATAGTATTGTTATCTGATGTTAAATCTTAAAACACGCTATTAAAGAACTTTCTGTGAAGTTATCAATGTGATCTTTGAACGGGAATTCCAATTGCAATTGCAGACAAAAAAGAAGCAGTAGATTGGTGCGTTTTAAAGTAAATATAGAGTAAGATACCTTCTTTCGAAGAGCGAATGTTAGACTTAAACATAGTAGAAAGATGCATTACTACGAAACATCTCCGACTATCGAACACCAGACAAAGTTATCGAGCGGAATTGAAGAAGTTTACAAATAAAGTTGGCCTTAGTTTAATATGGAGTACCAATTTGGTTTGGAAGATTTTAGTCAAAGAACCTGTTGTAGTGTTCATTATTAAAAGCATGTGAGTACAAATAGGGAATATGCGTGAGTTTTTTCTTTTTTTTAAACGATTCTACCTGTTATAAAATAATTACGACCATTTTCGAGCGACTAAAACGCGACCGGAGTTATCATGAGACAATTGACGTCAATCGTCATATTCCATACATAACATACGCTCAGATGTCACTTCGATGTAAAAAACAACAAAATATCTCATCGCTTCTCAAGGTCAAAAAGTCAATTATCGATTCAAATAAGTGGTAATTAATAATTCTATTCATTATATTTTTATTTTAAAGTTGGTTTTGATATCGCGTTTACAGTGAAATACTTCAAGAGTGTATTTCTACACAAACTAACGTAAATGAACTGTGTATTAACAACACAGCGACGCCATTAAATAAGTCACTTGCTTCGACCAATAATGTGCGTTTTAGAACTTAGCGAAAGAATTTAAAAAAAGATACTTTTTAATGATTAAATTTTGCCACTAAATCACATTATATTTAAAAGAATCTTTGCAGAAATGTTTTTATAGTAATAAAGTATAGTTAAAAAAAGTTTGGTACAATTTGGCGTCATATGCATATTGCCTATTTGCAGCTTAAGTAAATCTTTAAATATAAAATAGAAAAAAGAAACAATTGTACCCTCCACATCGCTCAATTTCGAATTGAAGTGTTCGACTTTACAATTAACACTGTTAGTGCGAACTGAGCTGGCCTTAGATGTAGATTAGGTAGACACTATCAAATAACATATGTGTGCCAAGTTAATTCAATCAGTAAGTTCGTTGCTACATTTTAAGTTCAACGCATTGTTAAGTGGTATCAAACAATGTTAACTTATGACTAATTAATGCGTCCCACATTCATAAATAATAAACCATAATTAATTGAAACATTCATTGAATGTTACAGTTCATTGTTACTGGTCGCAAAAAATTAAAAAAAAAAGGTATAAAGTCATCTGATCTTTTCGATTTTTATGCTTGCGTCGAATTTAAAAAAAATATATTTTACCGGAATATTCTTTTATTTTTTAAATGTACCGCGTTAAGCCAGCTATAAACATGTTGTAACTGATAATTTTATCGGAAAAGTCAGTGTTCAGTTAAACACTACATACGCACAGCATTGATGAGTTCGATTATTCAGTGAAAACTGTCAGAGCAGACCGACTGTAGCGGGCTTTAGATAAATTCTAGCTTATTTATAGTCAATGTACCGTAGTACTAGCACATTATAAATCATTAAACAATTAAGCGATACGGAACATTAGCCGCGCTAGTTTTATTTGGACACGACTATTTTTGGAATAGAATGTAACACGGAAACGCGTATTCGTTCCGATTAGCGACCGCAAGGTTGGTAATTGACTACGAATGTATAGTTATTGCCCGACTGACAGGAGGGTAAATCCATTTGCATTGAGACCGCATGTTACCTAAAGGATAAGACCAATTTTCGGACATTTCATTCCATTACTAAGTATCTCATTTGTCAATCAAGTTAAAACTTTCAATATCAATGACCAAATGCTTTCAACAAGCGATTGTTAAAAAAGGATATTTATAGACTCATTGAGAAATATATACTGAATATTTATGTTGCTAGAAAGGTAGCAATTGCTATTTCCGTTGACCTTCTTATGTCAAATAGTCAAAATAACTTCCGTCGATCACGAATTAGAATACAAGATCAAATCAAATTAGATAACCTACTGTTTTATACAAGTACCTATTTTTAATTTTGTAATTACATATTGTCATACAAATTGTTTTAAACATTATTTATGTATCCGTTTAAAAGTAGTTAATATTTCGCTTAGCACGATTGCAATATGTACACCCTTAAAATGTTTCCTTAAACAGGACGCTTTAGAAATATTTTATAGTCTGAACAGGTAGGTATATAAAAAACATCGCTATATTGCAAAATATATTGACATAAGTACATGTAAAAGGTACATCTTTATAATTTACTTATACTACGTAATAATGTTTTTCTTAATTCCACGTAGACGGTGTTGCGGGCTAAAACTAGTATGTAAATTAAATATAAGGTGGATAAGATACAGTCGCAAAATATAAAAGAAGGCAAAGCATTTTTGCAATGCGAGAGGAGGTTTTTATTGTAACAACAATAAACCACTTACACAACTTCAGTGTCAACCGAACGTTGGAACTGTACAGTTAAAACTGAAGGTTCGTAGCGGGTTTTACAGGCGAGGCCGATCATGATTGCGGCAATTTGGAAATGCAGCCTTAGGGTAGTACCTACTTAGGGTAGAACTTAAAGTTAAAATCTGTTTATAAAATTGGAACAGCTAGAAAGACATTGGATACGTGAGCTCAATCTCCTATCTTTTTATAGAGATTGGTCTCTTGTAAAACAGAAATTAAGGCAATCGAAGAATTTAAATAATAAAACCAAGATAGCGCTTCGCAATAATTGGTGTTAGTATGATTAAAAATATGGCAAATGCAATTCAATTAAATAAAAAAAAACCTGACCCAAAACAAACGTAGGTACTTTTAATTAACACCAATAAAATGCAGTTATTAGACATGTCATATTGTGTCGACCTTCCGTAGGAACAAGGGCAGACTGATGAGGACAAAACAATACGTTTGGGAAACGAAATTTTCAACGAATTAGCTTGTATGGCTTAGATTATATTTTTATATCGTAAGGTGAAAGGAATATGAAAAAAAATAGAAAACCGCAAAAAACGCGCCAAATAGACAGCTGTTTATTGTATGGGTCGCTTTTTATTGGAAGAAATAATGTTGCCATAGGGAATATTTTAAAAAATTTAGACGATTGACCATATAGTATGATGCAATTTTAAGAATCGTTTGTAGTTATATAATATGTTAAGAAACGCTAGAAATGAAATGTATTCGTGCAGGCAGTCCTTCAGCCGGCCTTGTGTAACTGACCTAGATACAGCATCCCCGGGGGACGAGCCCGGGGACGACCTACTTCAGCACTATCGAACCTGTTCCCACACGATCGATGAAGCCACAAAAATCGTATTATTTCACATCTAATGAATAATATGTCTGTGTGTGGGAGAATTAAAAAGTAATTCTGACATTCACTGAATCATAATAGTTAGTTACTTTAACCCTCAGTATCGATATATCTTTTAACTTTGTTTTCGAAAATCTTTTATGCTGTGTCTTCATTTGGATGTTTTTTAAGTAAAGTAGGAGGTGAGAATTATATTAAGTCAAATGTCATTACAATCTTAGAAAAGAACATAATAAATAATTACGAAACAACAACGGTCGTAGATTCGTAACAAGTCATAAAAAATTACTGCGGAAATAGAAGGTTTAGTAGAGAGCGCCCTAGAGCGAGGTCAAACTAAGGAGGTCGACCGGATTGGTGATTTTTTAACATAAGAAATTTTAAAATACCAACATCCGTACAAAAGTATGGGTATTCTTTTGTTCAGTTTTATGAATACAATATTTATTTTAATTAAAAATATCATCATCTGCTACAAAGAGTTGAAAATGATTAATTTGTTTGATTTTTAGTTTTAATTTAATATAAATGGGTTGTTATTAAATACCTTACGTCATTTAATTTTTATATTAATACCTACAATATTACACGATAATAGACGAAAAAAAAAATAACGAGTGAAAGCCAAGATGATATAATTTTTAAGGAGTTCAGACTAGGAACACCCTTGAAGTAAAATAAAACTGCACAAACCTAAAAGAAAAGAAAAACATCCCGGTGGTTCTTTTAACAAATAAAAAAATCAAGGTTCAAGGTCTATGAGGAAAAAATCCTATAAAAGTAACATGGCCAACAACATACATTACACAAAAGATTAACAAAATAAAAAATTAGATGAACGAAAAATCAATACGAATGTGCGCCGTCTCAGAGATTCGCTCAGCTGTCTATTGATTTTGAGATATGATGAGTGGGAAATTTTACTTACCAGTAATATGCGATTTTATCTCCATAGCCTTTCCTCACGTTCCTATCGAGAAGATTGAAGCAAACGTTGGTGACTGCTCCGTCCATCCATTTCACGAAAATATCGCCTTTGGTTATATCGAAATTGTACGATACGAATTTTCCCGGCTGAGGTGGGGTTTGCCAATAGAATTCTTTCGCCATTTCAGACCAAAATGCCTCTGGTTGCTCAAGAGATACTCTATGCATCTCTTTGTATTTATCGAATGATCTAACGCGAGATTTTTCGACCACATAGTCGGTAGGATTGTACACGCGCGACATTATTATTGAGCGCGTTGTTACCGATGATTAAGGAACAACCACTCACGATAACGTTTTCTCGACGACTGAATGGATTTTTATTGGTAACGCCGCGCCGACGCGAACCGATGCCGACCGAAGTCCCGGACTGCGGGTGACCGACGCTATGACGCAGGCATGACAAGCGCGTGCGCTATTCACACCATACTGTTTTCCCGCGTAAATGTAATACTTTTCGATATTATTACATGTTACAACTGTACTATTGCATGAGATTATTCGACTTTAGGTTTATCACTGTCTCATTGTTAATATGAAACTACTGCCAATTATTTGTGTAAACAATAAATATTAATTAATTTGCTTAACGTTATTTAATGTTTATTGTATCACTTTGGTTGGAATACCTAAAACATAAAAATAGTTTGGTGTTGTAATTTATTTAGGTAATTATAAAGTTTTATATTTTTGCACATCTCAGATAAAATACTGCCTAATTTCAGAGTATATTGCATCTTACAGCGTAGTATGTTCGTTTTTTTTAGAAGGATAGATTTTAATGGGATTAAAATAAGAAACTTTTTATGCATGTGTATATAGAAAATCTTTTATTGAAATCACAAAGACATAAATTATTTACCTTCTGATATTACATGCAGTTCTTATTAATTAAATACAATAAATTAAATATACTATACATTTAAATTGTGATTTTGATTTTCATACTTGTGATATCTGTGTTTACCTTATGACATTTGAAATAATATTTATTTTGTCTATGTAACATCTATTTGTCTTATTGCAAATACATAAAAATACATAAACACGTATAATACTAATTGACATATTTATATACAATTTTATATTCCTACATTTATTTTTGTATTTCAGTCGCCATTCTTATACCAATTAAGTATTTGATTAGTCTTGTCATTAAAAATTTAAAGGTTTACAATGAAATTACGTAACATTAACAGTTATAAAAATAAGATAGCCATAAAAAGAAATAATTTAATATGTTTTTACAATTCCCTTCAACAATTTAACTAGGGCATAAAAAATAAATAATGACCACCTTAGAAAAATACAAAAATTTCATACTACATTAAGACTAAGAAGTCACTTGTGTTTTTTATATAAATTATAATACAATACGGTTTAAAATTAGTTTCAATTGTTCATAAACACTTTTTTAACACTGCAACACTCATTAGTTCAGTTTTTCGTCCACAGATGTCACTAAAAGTTATAATTCTTTTGACAATAGTAAATATCATCTACCATTCGATCTATTTGGGTGTTGTTTTAGTCTGTGCTAGGTGGCTAGCGATATAAGTCTCCGTCGTCTCAACTTGCGTCCCCATCGTTTCCAAAATGTGGTCACACAGTATATTACAGCCACGATAGCGAATAGAGTTAGGGCTCTATTAGCTAAACTTGGAGGCTCGTATACAACTTCAGGGTGTGAACGGGACGGCGCTGCGCCGGCGCCCCTCCAAGCTCTAGGAGCGGGCTCCGTACCCTCTACTTCTGGAGCACCTGCAAATATACATATACTAACTGCTGCGAATCCGTCGAAATTAAAAAAAAATTATGCTCATGTGTTCTTACAGACTATTCTACTATGCCAAATATGATCGAAATCCGTTCAGCCGTGAAAACGGAGAACTAATAACAAATATCTAAAGATTAAAATAATAGTAAAATATCAAAATTAAACTTTTGCAATAAAAAAAAAGTGCGATTTTGATAAGTGTTTAAAAATTGTATAAATATAGCCTATGTTACTGATAACATAGCTAATGGTGTAAGAATTTTTGAAATCGGTCCAGTAGTTTTTGAGTTATTTCATACATGCAAAAATATAAAATTTTTCTTTTTATTATTAAGGATTTGAACCAATGTTTCGAAATTAATAATTATTACTCAAATTTAATAGTTTTTAACATTGTGTTTTAGAAGTAATAGAACTTTATAATGTTGTAACTGAATAACTGACTGAGTAGTAGACAGTAGCTAGTCAGTCTGTGAACATACGCATGCAACTGTGCCGAAATATCGGCAGATTAAACGTAATTGGGGTAAGAAACCCGTATCTTATGCAACGACGGATCCAGAGGGGGGGAGGTCAGGGGGGTCATGGCCCACCCTGAGCTGGTTGGTCAAGAAATTGACAAAATATATAAATATTACCACCACTACTAAGTGACACTCTCCCTGGCGCCAAAGCATCCAGCTTTGATCTTACGTATATTAAATTTGTAAAAACTACGACTGTTTATACAAAATAATATTTATTTAAAGTAAAATGATGCAACATCTGCAGATAACAGCGCATATTCACAGTATTGATTAAATACTAAAGGTCATTAATTTTGAAATAGGTCAGTACAGTTCGAGTTGAGTACTTGGCAACCGTTGTTTTCGCAACTAGGGCGTGTATTTTGGATTCAATAAAATGAAAAAGGCAATATAATAGATAATAAGTTCATTATACTAATATTATAAATGCGAAAGTTTAGATGGATGCATGTTTGTTAGAGTTTGTAGCCTAAACGGCCGAACGGATCTTGATGAAATTTGGCATAGATGTAGAGTACAGTCTGGACGAACAGGTAGCCTTAGTTTTTGTTTTACTTCCAAGTAAGTCGGGGGCGAAGCTAGTAATTATATAAATTAATTCAAAATGCTAAGATAGATAAACAAGTTGTCAATTTTTAATAAAAAAATCGACTACATGTTCATTCTCTTTGGAATTATAAAAATATTTACTACTGTACTGTTCCCCTTCATCATCAGTCTGTCCCTTCTTTATCATCTCCCCAGATTCGCTGGCAACACTCGTGGGAACCTTTTACCCATAAATGCATGATGATGCATTTATATTAGTCTTCTATTCCACACCCAATAGATTATTTTTTGATAAAACTTTATTTTTCCCTTGATCTATGTTCAATTTAGGGTATTTAAAAAGAAAAACATCGTGCATTTACGGGTTAAAGTTAGTATACCTATGCTCCGTGGGTCGGTGGGTGCGTGTTTAGGTGCTAGGGTGCGTGCTGCGGGGGGCGCGGCCACGGGGTGTGGAGGGAGGGGCGCGGGCGGGGCGCACGAAGGCACCGCACGAGGCCCGCTACCATCAGACGATAGTACACGAGAATACATATGTAGTCGCCCACCCTCCGCCCGTTGAGGCAGTTCTGTAATTTCAATTAAAAAAAAACAAACATTTTTAATATCGATGGGTGAAAGGCTTGTTTTAAGCGCCATTAGGTTAATTGTTCAGGAGAGCCATTTAAAGTTTTTATTTTTAGAAAACGACACCTACGTTTTGATTGTTTCAAGCGCCACAAAAGTGCTCTGATCTTTAAGAAACCCTGTTCAAACGACGCAGAAAAATTCGCTGATTCTGAATTTATATAAGTCAATGTCGCCTAATGGCAGTTAAAATAAAAAGCCTTTTACCTGTCGATATTATAAGTTAACAAACGAACAAGCGGCCACCTAAAACCGCCGAAATGACGAAGCGACCGTTGCCAAAAGATATCCGCAAATGAAGTACGTTTCCTACTCTTAAAATATTACTACTCATATTCATATTATACTTTACTACTTTGCTTACAACTTCATCTAATTAAAAACAACCTTGTAGACTATGTTATCTTTCAGACCGGTCTACGTCTATTCCTTTCGTATCGTATTTATAACATCATCAACTTGCCCTTATCTCTTATGGAGGGTCGGCACAGTATGTGCTGTACTTCCATACAGCTCTATCAGCCGTCATATCTGAAACCACTCCTTTCTTAAGCATATCCTCTTTTACACAAGCCATCCATACTTTCTTCGGTCTTCCTCTTCCTTTTCCTTTGTAGCCATCCACATTCATTCTTAACACTTTCTAGTTTATGTCCCCATCGTCTCGTCGCATAACATGTCCATACCACGCTAACCGTTACTTTCAAACTTGCTCTAATATATACATTCTTAACTTTATCCATTCTTGTCACACCACACATCCATCTTAACATACGCATCTTAGCCACATGCAATCTCTTTTCATCCGCAACTTATAATATCGTATTTATAACATTAGTAAGACATTTTAGTACGTTATGTGCGCGCACATAACGTTCACAAGTTCGCCTACTGTGAAAGATAAGTATTTATATAACAAGATTATATCTTATTTTATTTGCATAGTACAAAGCATAATAGATATCAGTAAAATCTCACCGGATGGTATAAGATGTACGTCACGTCTCCTCGCGGCCGCGGCATCCCTCAGGGAGGCGGGCAAGTGTCCGCCCAACGCGTACTGCAGCGCAGCAAGCAGTAGCCAATGACAGGGCCGCGACGACCCGCCTTCAAGACACGACGAGTCACCATATACCACCACACGACCCGCCTAAATACAAATATACAAAGTTCTATAACACTAAAGTTAGCTTACTGAGGCTTGAAAGATATATACATAACATTATTCCAGTCCATCGAAATCAGCGCTGGATTACAAATGGAAATGTTAATCCACACTGGAATGCACTGTGCACATATAGTGCGACAAACTTAACTGACGAGAGAGATTCTTGCGGTTACATCTGTCATCAAATATGTAAAACTTATTAGGTAAGTTTTTTTTCTACCTCTCTTGTATATCCTAGCTTCCGACATGCAAAAATAGTTATATTTCTATAAATAAAGTAAAAATAAGGTCTATCCATAGTTTCGAAAGAAAAAATCCATATTTCGCAAAGATGTATTTGTGTTGATGAAAACTAAAATCGCATTAAAAAAATTGTCTGTGTGTCTGTCCGCAAGCCGCTTTTGTTTCGGGTATTCTCCGAAACGGCTGGGCCTGTTTTGATGGGAATTCAGTGGAGGATAGCTGACGTAGACGAGCAAAATAGGATTTATTTTTTAAATTCCGTGCTGTCAAAATGGCGCCTGGACCTCTATCTCTGGAACGGATGGATCGATTTTAAAGGGACTTTGAAGGTGAAAGCGAACGAGAATATTATAGACGACCATTTTTAAAACTCTTACGAAATTTGCGGGCGCCATTTTTAAAAAAAAAAAACAAAAGAACATAAGACAAACAAAAAACTCTCAACATCCATCCGCCAACTTACCTGTATCTTGTAACCTCAGTCGATGCAAACAGGCGGTGGTTCTACTTCGAGCTTCATAGAGAAGCCTACCTTCACCAGTGAACTGGTGATGTAATGCTGAAATGACGTAAATTCATCACAGAAGCGACATTACATGAACACAACCAACACGGACCTAGCACAAACACGAATGAAAGTAAACATCATAGATGTATAATCTATAGATACCTAATTCCGGAAAACAAAAATTAACAAAAGGTTTTTACAGTGATTAATTCAACTTAAACACACTTCGAAAATCGATTACCAATTAGACATTCCATCTATAGATTACATATCTATGGTTAATGTGTTAAGTACATTATAAAACGATAAACTTATCTGGCTCCGTGAGATGCGCTATTTTCGATTCACTCTGTTAAAGAAAACGTAAACTAGGAAATTAAAACAAGTAAAGACAATGCGACAAAAATGTGTTTACTTTGGAATAAATTAGTTTCACATACTAACGGATCTGATAAGTTTGTCGATAGTGTTAAATGTTGGGCTTACTTTAGGCAGTTTATCCACGGTGTCATTTGTGAATTCCCTGTTGCCACTGTCAGTTTGCAGGAGGCCTAATATCGGTACATCAACTGTGTGGTCGGTGCCCGGCGCGCCCGCACCCCCGCCCTTCTCACCGGACATTATCTAATAAAATTTAATATTATTATATAAAGACATTCGTAAAAAAGTTAGTATCTATATCAACATATGTGAAAACAAAAAGTAATAGAGTAGATATTCTAACAGTTGTATAAAATGTACTCATATAAATATAAAAAAAAAATAAAATAGACTTTTATTCAGTCCTACTTATAAGTTAAAATTAAATAAATAAAAGTTTACAACTGTACAGTTTTAAATAAAAAAAATTAACAGCAATACTTTTCTAGTATTTCCTTTTGATTATTTTCTACAGATCTGTTTGAACGTAGACTTGAACAAAAAAATGTTATTCGATTTCATTTACTCTAATTCAAATAAAAAGTCGAAGCTAACAAAGCCATCCCTCTCGTTTTCTTAGAGAAAAACAGAGATAGCGTTAGGATCTTTGAGAACCGCGATAAAACTTACTTGTTGTCCTTGATCTGATAATTGTGCAGTAATTAATACACCATGTTTTGGAAAACTATGTATATGTGTTCCACTCGCATAGTACATTGGGTGGCCGCCTAGTTTAAAAGCACCTTCAAATACACGGTCGCCTAGTGCTATCTAAAACAATAATATAAAAAACACATCAAAACAGACAGACCAATATTTTATAAGTATTAAGTAAAGTAATTTATAAGAGAGTAATTGAATCATTGTATTTCGTAGTTTTTATTTATATAAAGTGTTTATACACTAGCTTTCACCCCCGACCCCGTTCGCGTAAAATTTAAAAAACAAACAAAAGTAATTATCTTATGTGTTCTTCCAGATGCTCTATGCCAAATTTCATCGAGATCAGTTTAATCTACAAACTCTAACAAACATCCATTCATTCATCTAAACTTTCACATTTATAATATTAGTAAGATACATGTACAATCGGGGAATTTGGTGATGTTCAATTTAAAAGTTACAGTATTTTAACATTTAATGCACATTAATGCGGAACAATAACAAATAGGATGGAGTTTTTGAATGCGTACCAAAAATGTCGGTTTGTAGTACATGGGTTGCTTTTTTATTATAATTCTAGCTTTCACCCGCGACTTCGTCCGCGTGGAATTAAAAAAAAAAAACAAAAGCGAGTAGCCTATGTCTTTTTCCAGAACATTGTCTGCGCCTATACCAAATTTCATCGAAATCCGTTCAGCCGTTTATACTACAAACTCTAACAAACATTAATTCATCTAAACTTTCGCATTTATAATATTAGCAAGAAGTAAGATTTGGGCAACTCTGGCACATAATGAAGGGAGTTTGACTCGTTGAAAGGAACAATGCAATTTTTCTGTAAATGGAACACTGCGGATTACCGCGCCTGTACATTAGATTATTTTTAACAAATCTGTCCTAAGAGTAAATGAATCGGCGCTTACTTGGTACATGCTTAAGAGATCATTCAACGCGGGAACATTGGCACCTCCCGTTTCGGGAATCCACCTAAGAAAAGCAAGATTTTCATATAAAAGTTCCAAAATCAGTTACTTCCAGGATTCTATAAGACAAATAAGGAAATAATAAGTTTGCTTACCATTGCCGCGTATTCTCGTCGTAGAATTTAACGTGACGAAGCAAAGAGGCATTGTACCAGTCAGCGAAGACTAGCAGCGATAAACCCGAATCCACTGCTTTCTTTAGTGCAGCCATTTCTTCGGGAAAATATTCATCTTCGGGATCAACTAACAGCAATGCACCGTACAATGATGTGTCCACACAAGTCAACGGAGTTCCTAATTAAATATAATTTAAAGAGAATCTGAACCCATTTTTGCAGCCACTTAACAGCATCTATACAATTAAAAACTGTTACATTTATGTTTCAATTCACAAACTTAAACAAATAAACGAAACTTTTCGCTGAAACTCGATAATTCCATAACATTATTGATGATTTTTTAAATCACTATTAAACAAAAGCTTTTGTTTTGCCACCGAGAAGTTGAATTAAAAAAGAGAGAAAAAAACCCGTTGACCAGTGTCGGAGACAGTTTCTAACAAATGTCCATCCATCTAATTTATTTTTTATTATTAAGAAGTTAAAATAAAAAGTCAAATATCGACTGCAGTCACTTTGATTTGACGTAGTATTTAGTACTAGCTGTACCCGTACGGCTTCATCCGCATGAAATTATGAAAATTTGGGTGCCTTCAAGAGGTGAATGTGTTTACGCTTTATCATATTTGTATAGATTTGTTTTTGACATTTTACCCATGACTTCTAGATAGAATCCATGTTCTCGCAGTCTTCGGTACATATCTCTGAAATTTGTATGCACGTGGTCCGCATGCCAGTCCAGCGGGTCGTGTTTAGCTCGCAAGTCGTCCCGCGGGAAATATCCGCCAGGGTACCGCAGACTGTGGAACTGATCCCATAGGAGACGACGGGATCTTACCGGCACTGGTATTATACGTGCTCTATAAAATACGAAACCTTTAAGAAATGTATTTTAAAATTTTTTTTCAAATATATATAGTAAAAAAATATAATAAAAAAAAAAAGTTTCTTTGAAAGGTAACATCACCACGTTTTTTAGATTTATTTTCTTATTAATTGTTTGTAAAGATCCAAACGACGAAGAAGATACTATTTTTTAATTTTTTTACAAACACATCTCTTAATTTTATCAAATATCTTGGCGGTTATACAATTTAGGTATAAATATAGGGATTTTAGAGCCATCAAAATTAAAATAATTTACACCTATAAAAAGGGAAATATGTCTTTGGTTAGTAACAGAATTCTGTCAAATTGCACAGATTTCGCTTCTATTTGACATATGTCAAATGACAAAAACAAAAAGAGCAGTCTCTGGCGCCATCAACACAAGATTCCAGTTTTTGACCGCTTAAATATATCCCTCCAAAGGTTTTTTTTTACTTAATATAAATAATTTTACCTGATTGGCAACATAAGGGTTGTATTTATCATCGTTCGTTCTTTAGTTTCATCATGACTTTCTATAGTTATATTTACGTGGCCCTGGAATTAAATAAATAACAAAATATAAGTACATATTCATGTCAGGATCACACTAAATAAAAGTATACGATCTCTGTCTACCCCTCTGGGTTACGAAGGTCTGTTATGTTGTATATTTCTTTTAGATATTTTAGAATTATTTTAGTAGGTAAATCTAAATATCAAGTAATCAAAAGATTATTATAGTGGAATTCTTTACTTTTAGTACTAGCTATGGCTCACGACTTCGTTTGCGTTAAATTAAAAAAAATAGTATAATTATAGCCTGATAATAATCAGTGATAACATCGCTTTTTAAATATGCAAGATTTTTCGTAATCCAGTAGTTTATTCGTGAATTAAATACATACAAAAATCCAAAAATACAAATCTTTCCTCTTTATATCAGTAAAGATAAGTTGACAAAGACGCGGCTAACTGGATTCGCTAAAATAGCGAAACGGTCACCACAGACGGTAGTTTTTAGCAGGTATATTACCTCAACAACCCCGTCAAAGTCAGCACCCTCTTGTAGTACAGAGAAGCTGAGAGCAAGCCAACCAGACCACGGCCAGAGTATGGGGCTATAATCGGCTGATACCGATAGCAACCCCCCATTGGGTAAATGGGGGTGCCATGTCACCTCTTTCTATAAACATAAATAATTTTAATTCAAAACCAGAAGATAAGTGTATAATAATAGAAATTATTTCAATAATAAGGTATTATCCGTTACAGTGTTTTTGATGATTCAAGTGGTTTTTAGACCTCGTGCAATATTGATCCGCTAAGAAGTTTGAATACGTTAATACTAAAATATATTAAGTAATTTTGTTTCATTACTATAAACAAAATGTATACTAATTAACGTAAGATTGGAACTAATTGTTACTTTTTAAACGACGTCAAAGAGTAGTTTCTCAATTTTATAGTGTTTTTTTTATGTATTTTTATCGATTACTCTGCGATTTATGATAAAATTTACGCGATTCTCTTTGTTTGACATGAAATAACTAGCATTCGATCACATTTTTTTTTATGTCATAGCTATCCAGTAGTTTTTGAGTTTTTCGTAAAAAATATACTGAAAATAGGAAATTTTAAAATCGGTTCCCTTTATTGATACTTTTAGGATATTTCTCTAGTTTGATTGTTAGAAAACATTTTACAAGGTTTCTTACCACATCTCCGGCAACTCCTAGCCCATTAACAACGGTAACATTAGCGATAGTCGGTTGCGCGCTATAGTACAGCGGCTGTGTGCAGTACGGCCACATGTAAGTGCACTCCGTTAGATCCATGTAAGGCGGACTTAGACTCGCCTGTGGCGTATACTCACGTAGGAACTGCGATAATATAGTAAATACAAAAAATGTATTGTAAAATAATCAGTATTGCGCTCGAGGATCGGCACAACACTAGATCATTGGCATACACGTCTCAACACTACATCTGTCAATGTCATTCGTAATAAAAATGGCGCGACATTTTGATAGGAATTAGTAATGTGAGTAATAAAGTTAATGATGTTGTAACAATTATATCAATGTCTGAAGTAACAGTGGTCGTGCCCGCTTTAACATGTTAGCAGTGCAGGCCGGCACGCCTCCACTAATACCACGACCACGCAGAAGACAGGCGGCAAATGGAAGCAATTCCGTGTACAGTCTGATGAGTGTGGTGCCAGAAGCCTAATTTAAGTCCCTTTCTCTTTACCACCCTTTTCTTATAAGGAGAGGATGGGAAGGGGAAGTGGATTTGACGGCGGAGGAGATGCATAGGAAGGGGAAATATTCTCTTTATGTGCGTCTCCTCCTCCGACGTATAAGGGTAGGCCACACATCTGCAATTGCGGATGTCTATGGGTAGCGGTTGCTTCGCCATTTTGGCGGATTCAGGTGGCCGCTTGCTTGTTTGCCACCTTATATTATAAAAAAAAATAAGTAAAAGGCAAAATCCAGATCTCAAGTAAGACTTTGCCACTGAATCTTTTGATGGTTTAAACGACTATTGTGATCACTTAACTCTGAATTAATGATTAAATTATTTTATGCTAAGATGTTTGCTATCATTTTCTGTCTAAATCTGTCTATATATAAAGTAAGCGCCTGTTTATTTACTACTAGCGTTCGCCTGCGACTCCTTCCGCGTAAATTTAATAAAAGAACGTAGCTTATGTGTTCTACCAGACTAACCTCTACATATATGCCAAATTTCACAGAGATTCATTCAGCTGTTTTGGCTACAAACTCTAAAAAACATACATCCATCGATTCATCCATTTAAACTTTTGCATTTATAATATTAGTTAGACTGTTAAGATGTTTATTTTATTATTATTTTGTCAAAGAGAAAAATGATGGCAATAAATATTGACATAATTATAGTTTGTCTAAATAATTTAGAATAGTTTGACAATTCATTTAAAATTTAGTAGTGATGGGTATTTAGTAGTGATGTGTAAAATCAGTCATGAATCTTATCGATTTTCGATTTTTATGCTTATAGAAGTTGGAATCGATAGATTCATAGCTATAGCTTATGAATTAAAAAAACACTGTTTTTTCTCAAATTAATATATACCAGACCATAGAGTAAATCAATGTTTATTAGCCGTACGTAATAGAATTGGATTTCGCTATTATTTCTGTCATCGCTAAATTCTCTACACTCTAATCAATACTAGAATTATCCTCTAAAGTAGTTAAAAAGAAAATAATAATTTTAGTTAAGTTCGATAATTATTTAAACCGAATGTCGATAGTTCATAATTGTTGACACTACGACACTTGTCTATTAAGTACGGCATTTGGTTCATACAAATTGAATTGGATACTTCATATGCGTCATTTATCAAACTAATCTATCTTATTTAGTCAAACTAAAATTCAAATTAGTATTGTATATGTGTTAACTATATTTATTGTTCTTAGTACGTGAACTACTAAGATATGTCAGTACCTGGTAAGCACTAATGAGGTCAAGTTTCCCGTGTCCTTGTTCAAACATATTGTACCCGGGGAGGCGGCGTGCGGTGACGCATAACGCCTGTTTGACGGCAGCTGGCGTCAAATGTTGACGCGGAACGCCACTAGCGAGCAACGCAATCGCACCCGCAACCACGGGAGATGCAACTGACGTACCTTGTGTCAAAAATTGACATACTTTCAGAGAAACTTAATCTACAAACAGCACTATTATAAAGATATTTTATATTGATAAGAAAACCGATACCGTGTTAGTGTAGCACAACACTAAATGGGCGGAAAATTGACGTACATGTCCCTTCTCTATAATAACTGTCATGTCAATACAAGTTTTAAAAATAAAGCTCCAATCATGTAGCACGCACAACTATGTGCGATTGTCGATTGTTTCGTAGCCAATTCAACTGTTTAGTTGCACAGCTAAAATTTAAGTAGTGTGCGAACAACATAACCTCATATCAAAGCGCGACTAAACGGTTGTGCGATAGTTTGGTCATATATTTGCGCACGCTCTTATTATTGAATACAATAAGACTGTTTTAATTACATTAATGTCCAAAACTAAACAGTTTCGCACAAAGTTATTGACTATTAAGGGAGTTAATTCATGCAGATTTAGTTTGGGAAATCTACACTGAGTGAATCTTTAGGTAACTTTTGATATCTGTCATGCTATGCAAAAGCAAAACTTAAGTATAAGTCTTTTCAAATATCTTGTCGGCTCTGATCTGCGATCCCCTGTATCCTTTTCTACTTAACATTGGGTTCTATGAAGGAATTCATACGATATTCCAATTTTTGCACAATACTATACAAAAGCACCTAAACATGCAGTCTGTTACCGTCAAAGTGATAGAAAATTGCCTTCCGTCCTTCTTCTGTGACTAAAGTGCGATCAATTTATCTGTCCCGGTGAGAGTATCGTGAATATCATAGTAATGTTTAACACATACCACTGAGAGATTTACAACCGCCAGTGACGCTAGAGCCGCGAACGCCGCTGCCGTATGTCACTATATCTGGTTTCATGCGACCGTAACCCTGGAATATTCAAAAATATATTAATATAAAAGTCCCTAATCAGTCACTAAGGGACACATTACAACTCTAAGAGGTTGGTCGGATTAAAATTCCTTTACTGTTTAAAGTAAAATTGGAAAAGAATTCCATGAAATTTGGCACAGGTTTAGAGCATAGTCTGGAAGAACACATAGGCTACTTTTTATCCCGGGAATAGTTACGGATCCCGTGGGATACATTTAATTTTTTAATGTTTACTCGATCGTTCTGCAACTGGTGTACACATGAGATAAGGTTCATCTGGTTCTCGAGGGATACGTAGCTTTTTGTTATTTATATAGTTCATATATTTTCTAATACCACGCGGACGAAGTCGCGGCCAACAGCTAGTGAACTATAGTTTTTATAATTTCATGCGGGCGAAGCCTCAGGGGAACAGCTAGTATATAATAAACAGCTATAGTCCCTAATCAAACACCAAAGGAGATTTTTCGTCTCTAAGCGGTTATCGTGATAAAAATTTCATTTACTGCTTAAAGTAAAATAATAAAAATAAATGTTTAATACAAATTCCTATGAATTATTAAAAAACCCATTTGTAAACAAATTAAATTAACTTACATTAGGCAGTTCCCAAGTTGTCATTCCCCTTGATGAGAATTTGGCGATACGATCATCGAAGCCAATTCCTCCAACTCCGATAACATCCATCTGATCCGCTGGGTTATTTAGTGTACCGTACAGTGGCCCATCATTGCCTATAGCGGACACCATTATTACCTGGAATTACAATCATCTTATCTTAATAATAATAATAAATGCCTTATCCTACTCCCGTAGGGTCGGCGCACCGGGTTTTCGTCCTCCAAAGCACTCTATCATCCGTCATCTCAGTCATCACTCCCTTCTTGATCATGTCACCTTTTAAGCAATCCATCCATCTCTTTCTAGCTCTACCTCTACCGATGTACCCCTCCACATTCATAACTAACATCCTTCTTGTTACATGCGATTCATCCCTTCTCATAATAAATACACTTGAACATAAAATACAAACGAGAATAAAAAAGACGTTAACTATTTAAAATCAAAACTAACAAAAAACAAATTGCCGAGAGAAAAAAACACTAAACATATTAGACATTCTAACCATGTGTTGCAATGCAGAACTGATAGGGATCTTACTAATATTATAAATGTAAAAGTTCTGTTGGATGGATGTATGGATGTTTGTTAAAGTTTGTAGTATAACGGCTGAATGGATCTCGATAAAATTTGGCACACATGTAGAACAGTCTGGAGGAACACATATTTGCTTTTTTTTATAAATCCCCGCAAACGGAGTCGCGGGCGAAAGCTAGTTTCCTTTACGCAATATGCAATATCTGCAACAATACCTGCACATACATCTGCAAGGTATTTCAAGGACATATTTAGGTGTCAACAATACCACAGGGGCCGGCAGAGTTGGCTAAAACCTAATCACCCTTATAGTCTTAATGGCTTAGTATACAGTAATTTCAACATGTAAATTAGTATTTTACTTTCAAAATTATATTAATAAATAGTCGCAGAGATTTTAAATACTACTACATATTATAAATGTGAAAGTTTAGATGGACGGATGTTTGTTAGACTTTGTATCCTAAACAGCTAAATGGATTTCGATGAAATTTAGTACAGATGTAGAGGATAGTCTGGAAGAACACATAGACTGCTAGCTTTTGTTTTTTTTTTCAATTCTACATGAACGGATTCCCGGGCGAAAGCTAGTTTTAACATATAAATTAGTATTTTACTTTCAAAATTATATTAATAAAAAATCATAGAGAAATTAAATATAAATTTTTAACATGTAAATTACTTTTGACAAAAAAAAAAAAATAAAACAATTTAACTTAGGTTTTAACAATGATTTTAAAATATCATACGTATATAATTTATAACACGGCTAAATTCATGTGGCAACTTTTGGTGTAGGCACCGACCAGTTTCAGACCCATCGGGGGTTCTACACCGAACGTTGCCACATGAATTTAGCCGTGTTATAAATAATATAGTACTAGCTGTTCCCGTGCGACTTCACCCGCATAAAATTATAAAAAAAAATTTTTATTGTTTACATGTGTCAAATTATTAATTGCAAATGTCAAAATGACATGACATGATGACAACCTTGCTTCCTTGATGTTGGCAGCAACTTATGGTCTCTTTTCTACATTAGGGCATTTATCCAAAATATTTACCCCCTAAGTTTAACAGCGTGAAACTAAATAGCCTAAAGCGTGACGTAAGTGTGCGGCTTTTTATTAGAAAAAGAATTATTCAAAAATATGCTGTAATTGCTGACATGTTAGGCAACAAAGAAATGTGTGTTTACGCTTTATTATAATAGTATAGATAATATCTCACGAAAATTTTAATAAGTTAAAATCCTACCTTATTAGCACTTAGCTCCCACACTTTATCAACAAATGGATGATCCATAAAATCTGGTCCTCCGATACTCAAATTAAGTACATCAATTTTTCTCATAATCGCATAATTGAAAGCGTCTAGAAACCACGATGTGTATGAAACCTAAAAAAAACGTATAATTTAATAATTAAGCCGCATATACACTTTTGACAGATCAAATAAAGAAGAGATATGACAACGGAAATATACATTTCTAAGGTAGGCAGCAAAAAAGACTATTTTAATTGTCTCCCTATTATAGTAACTACCAAAGTAAGTGTACATTAAATACGAGAAATCAATACTAAGAGACTATTGATTGACCATCAAACAATGAGTATGGTACAGCCTTTCATAAAATAAGTTTTTTATGTAATCTTTGTAAGATTAAAACCCTTAAAACTATAAGACCCTTTATAATTTGTTTGAAGTTAATAAATACCTGATTATCAGTAAACACTCTGAATATATGTAAATCTGCATCAGGAGCGAATCCAAGACAATCAGCTCGAGAAGCTATCACTCCTGCTACAAATGTCCCATGACCTAATGCATCATCCAATGTGTTCTCTCCAGTCCAATCTGTGCGTTCCCTTACACGACCAAAGTGCGGATGATGACGTGCTAAGCCAGTATCAAATACTGCCACCCGTATACCTTCACCTAAATAAAGATATAAAATCTTACTAATATTATAAATGCGTAAGTTAAGATGGATTTTTGTGAGAGTTTGCTAAATTGCTAAATGGATTTTGCAGATGTAGATGATAGTGAAAAAACACATAGGGATAAAAAGTTTTTTAATCCACGCAGACACAGTCGAGGGCGGAAGCTAGTGTACAATAATTACTGCACTTTAAGACTCGAAGAAACCAAAACTAACTAAATGATCAATTTTTATATTTAAAATATCCCTGTAGGGTCAGTTGCAATTATTCTTAAAATAAAAAAAATGCAATCATAAACGAATATGCTTATTATTTTTGCCATAATTAAAATAAATAAATCTCAAAGTCAACATATGCATATAAAAAAATAATCGAGAAGTAATACGAGTGGCCTAAAAGACTCGCTAATGATAGGAGTTACGTAATTAAGTAGCACAATGATCTCATTGTTATTTGTGATTAACGATGTTACCACACCATAGATTGTTAGAATACTTAACGCAACTTAGAAATACCTCTCTTATATATGGTTCGAATAGCATTCAAAGCTAAACAAAAAGGATTTAAAAACTTGATAATTTTCTGATAAAAAATATGGTTTTAATATAGTACTTTCTGGAATAAAAACAAAGATACCTGTTACACCCAAAGACCATAGTAAATCTGCTTTTAACACCGAAGTTATTTGCCTCGGTACTGTTCTTAGTAGTTTTCTCGATGAATAACCTTCATTCTGCAAGAAAAATTATAGTCATTTTAATTTACATTAAAATCAATTAATATTAATCTTCGACTTTTACAATATAACATATTTTTTTTTATATAACATAAGATGGCAAACGAGCAAGCGGCCACCTGAATTCGCCAAAATGGCGAAGCGACCGCTGCCCATAGACATTCGCAATTGCAGATGCGTTGCCTACCCTTATCCGACAGAGGAGAAGACGCACATAAAGAGGGTATTTCCCCTTCCCATGCACCTCCTCCTCCGTCAAATCCACTTCCCCTTCCTATCCTCTCGTTATAAAAGAGGGTGGTAAAGAGAAAGGGAGTTAAATTAGGCCTCCGGCACAACACTCATCAGATGAAACGCGGAATTGTTTCCATTTGACGGCTGTCTTCTGTGTGTTCGTGGTATTAGTGGGGGCATGCCGGCCTTGCAGTGATAAGATGTTAAAGTGGGCACTACCACTGTCAAAGTTATATATATACAAATAAAGTTCCTTTTAGTTTAACATTAAATTATTAGAGATGCTGAGCATATATAGTAAATTCAGTAGGGGCATCAATAATTATTCTCTAGAAACATAATTGTCCAGAACATAATTAACATACCTCTCTCGGTTTCCTAATAGAGTTAAGTGCTCGCCGACGATGATTTCGCCATCCTGTGTATAAGCAGCCATTGGGACCACAATTTGAATCCTGTTACCAATAAAAAATCAAAAGTTATAAACATATATGACCCACCAATATCATCAGGAATTAAAAGTATTAAAAGTTCCACAAAATAGTTACAATCTGTTAAGACATTCCATGTGAGATGTAACTATTTTCGTTTGCATACTCACCTCCGGTACATATTTGATGGTGCGTTGAACTATCCTCTGAGCTGTAACTCGACGGATAGCGGGATGGTCTTGTAACGCATCAAGAGCTGCTCGACCACCATCATTCAATACAATCACATCAAAGTCACTCGGATAATCCTTTGCTGGATTTTCCCGTTGAACTATTGTCCAATTTGATACCTGTAATTTTAATAGTATCCACATAATTGATAGTACAAATATCGACTATGGGTATGTAAGATTGTATAATTAAATATCTTGACTTTACATGATTTTAAAAAAATGCAAACATTGCTATATTTTGCCTCTATGTAGCATTTTTACTCATTAAATTCGGCATAAAAAAAATACATCTCATTTCAAATAAACTCTGAATGAAAATACCTTCCTTTCAAATGATCTACATGAAAAAATATACTGTTTCATGATAACCATTTGAAATTGGGTATAGACCTTGTGTGTGACAATTAAATAAAGACATAACAAATTAATTAATTATATATGAAGGATTGTTGAAGTGCTTTATTCTCATACATGGCACCACTCTACTTTGGACACCAATCCCCCGCCCAAGGGGAAAATTAATAAAGTTTTTTTTTATTATAGTATCACATCATCACCACAGGTCACTATACGTCCCCACCGAGGGGCTCGGAGCCTAACCTAAGTCATAGTATACTATTTACAAAATATTTATCAGTTGTCATGCTTATTCCGCATTTATCAGAATGGTCATTCAACTGTGTGTAAATTTTTGATGTGTCTAATTTCCTGACCTTTCTTATCTAAAAGTGGGAATTTGACCCTTTTACATAAAGATACTACATCATATTATAATAACATCCTTTAAACATTTAGTAATAATCTATACTAATGTTATAAAGAGGAAAGATTTGTATTTTTGTATGTATTGAAATAACTCAAAAACGACTGGGCCGATTTTAAAAATTCTTTCACCGTTAGAAAGATAATTTATCTGTGGGTAACATAGGCTAATATTTTTTTAATTTCATGCAGCCGAAGTCGTGAGCAACAGCTAGTAAATAATACAGTTATTGTGTTTTATATTTATTTCTAAGTTTATCTCCCCAAACATTTATAAATACTAGTCAGTTTAGTAGCATTTTTCCTGAATACCATATGTCTGAGATACATTCATCCATTTAGGCTACAAACTCTAACAAACATACACAATTTTCGCATTTATATCAGTAAGAATAAAAAAAAAGAAACATCTAGTCGATACATTACCTTCTATATTTTAGACTATATTTAGAGTTTATACCTTAAACGGCTTAATGGATTTTGAAGAAATTTGGTCTAAATATCCCCTATATTCTGATCAAAGTCTGGAAAAACACAGGATACAATTCATCCATGAAAAATGTCAGGTTCCCAAGGGATAAATAGTTTTTTTGGTGTTCGTAGTTCATTTGTTCTTTTAACACAACACAAACACGAAAATAGTTAGAATTACATATACAAATAATTTATGTGTTCTTTAAGAAATTTCACAGGAAAACGATTCACATACAATTTTGAGATATTTTTCTTTTATCCCAAAATTATTTTTTTACCTTCTATTAAATAAATAGTATATACTTATTACTTATACCATAGACCACACAGCTTTTCGAAAAATAAATGATTATTTCTAAAAAGTAATTCACATGTTCCCGAAAAAATATCACAATTTTTAAATAACCAAACTTACACCGGCGTTGTTCAATGCAGCAGTGACATAATTTTCTCTTGCTCTTCGAAGAAAATACCCCCTAAATGTAATTATATGTTCACTTCCGACAACATCAGTACTAAATTCATATTCTACACCTTCAGAACTTGTCGCATTACATAAAACGGAGTCGGTTACTTCAGCAGAAAAAACTATCGTAAGTTTGAGACCAAGTAAAAACAACAGTAAATGGGTGCCCATGTTTTAACTTTATCAACTACACCATTACTTCTTATTTGGTTATTAAATTGACGTTAATTTTAAAGTTAACGGTTTTTTGTTTGTTAAATTCATTTTCATATATAATAATCGTGGAGTTATGAAGACAATAATCAAATGTATTTTTTAATAGATTTAGCAAACATTACGGTAGTACCAGGCTCTTGTGTACATAAAACTGCCAGTGTCACAGTGACATATAGAGTGACAGATGCCAAAAAATTGTCAAACTATAAATTCGTTATTTCTTCCGTCATAGATGGTCTACCGTTTTTTTAGTTTGATATTTGATTTTTATAGTTTTCGGAATATTAAAATAATTTTACTAGTATAATTTCTTGTACAACCTCCAGTTTCAGAGGTCCAGATTTTAAAGGGTATAATTTTTATATTTTTATAAGGTATAGTTTGCCCAGAACACTACTATCGGTGGTTTATTTCAGAAAATATATAAAATCTAGATACATAAAAATAAAAAATGTCTTAGAAATAGAATCTTCTATCCACCGGGTCAGATAACTTGTTGGTCTCTATAATTTGTGAAATATTTCACTTATAATGACGTACGTGACTTTAATACATTCGTCACAATTTGTCAAAGGGATGAAGGGAAATAGAAATTGTATTTCCTGTGTTCACCGTTTATACAAATACAACTAAATTATAGTATTTAAAAAGGATGGCTTTTGATTTGGTGGAGAGGTTTCCCAAAGTAACAAAATATTACGCGCTCCTTGATCCCGGACAGTATCAATCTATTTTCGATGCAAAGCAAAAAGAAAGCGCAGCACCATTTCTTACAAAATCACCTCGTGTTAGTCAACAAGGTAACAAAATCTGGACACACGCTGCATACAAGCCTAAGAGCGACCATCATATACCAAATTGTACATCAATTCGTTCAAAAGTACCGCGGTTTAAATATGATACAATCAGTAAAGCGGAGTTAGATGCAATTTTATGTAATTGTGGTCAAAATACCTGTGAATGTTTGCCAAAAAAGGAAGAACCCGAATCGAAAACTGAAGAACCTATCCGTCCCCGTATATTTATAGGCGGTTGTCCAAGGGCACAGAGTGACAGTGGTATATCCGTACCGTGTAGAAGAGATCGTGGATTTCAACTTTTTCCTAATGGTAGACAGAAACGTATACTCGAAGATTTTAAGCCTGGTCCCCCGTTGTATGATACTAGAGTGCACGAGTTTACAACTTTTTTCCGTGGATGCAAATGGAGCCACTGGACTGCGCGAAGATCTACCAAAATTGTAGACGATGGACCCGGCCCCGCTGCATATACCATAGAACATGGGCCAACCGAAACAGAGATGTGTGCGGAAAAAATCCGTGCAGAAAGAAGAAGAAAATCAAAACAATACAGGTACATTGAGATGGTCCAACAAAAAAATTTAAGAGAAAATCAACCTGGCCCGGCTACTTATAGTCCAAACCCTCCTAAACATACAGAAATGAAGTTCTTAGGAACGAAAGCTGAGAGATTTCAAACTTCAAAATACGAAGTTATTCCTGGACCTAACGCTTATACAATTAAACGTATGTTTGATCTGCCAGAACCGCCAGAGAAGAATTGTCATGCAACCTTACCTCCCTTGGCTCCTTTTGGATTCAACGCGCCAAGGTTTCAGCGTACCACGCAAAAGGCGCCCGGACCGGCTGACTATGAAACTACTCGCAAGATTTGTAATATACTAGTTTGCACAAAAGCACCTTTTGGGTCATTTACAAAACGATTTCCTAAAACAGAAGAACTGGATGAAAGAGCCGAGGTAGAAGATGAAGTAAAAGACGAAGAACAACAAGAAAAATGTATTAACTTAAGTTGGATGTTCAAATCTAAAGCGAAAAGACTATCCCGTCTGGAGAAGAACTTATGTGCACCAAGTCCTGCAGATGTACCTATGACAATGTATGACAAAAAAAGGTCTTTGCCGTTGCAAAAATCAGCACCGTTCTATACATCGACCGAACGTTTTCAACCTTGGTACAACTGGGTACCAATACAGAATTTGTTTAAAACCCCCGGACCTGCTCAGTATAGACTGGATAAACCGTCATGTACACCCGCTGTAGTACGAGGACCTTTATATCGGTCCAAACGTTTCGAATATTCAATTTCCAAAACACCTGCAAGTAACAACTATAGTATAGGAGGCGGAGTGGAGACAGTGTTACATACAAGCAGTGTGAGAGTTAAAGATAATATTAAGAAAAGACGCAGATTCCGTTGGAAAGCTTTGAAACAAAAGAGTAAATTAAGTGATAAAGAAAAAGAAGCACTTTTATTAAACAATTGTATAGCTTTGCTGAATGTTGACCCTTTTAGTGATAAAGTGTCCAGTTCGGGTAAATCTTATTCTACAACACCCGAAAAAAGAAATAATAAACTATTACACTGCTTTTTGTACCGACATGCAGTACCTAATTATTTTTAGATTTTTATCTGATGAGATTTGGCACAACCACAGCACGATTGGCAGCCAGGGCAGCAGCAGTGACGCACGATTTTTAATATCATATAGTTACATCGTATTTTATTAACAATATCCACTGGAAGCGGTTTGGCGCAAAACAGCCTTTTATCATCCTTTTTACACAATATTTAGGAAACCTCAAGTTGAAGTTCCAAGTACAAAATTAAGTTTGAGTAAAACTTCAATGAAAATAGATTACCTTTTATTTTTTAATGGCCAGCAGTTAATTTCCCTTCTTGGTTGGCGAATACATTTAATTTCCAATATTACAGTAAAAAGAAATCCATCGTAGTCCACATTAAAGTGTTTTATATTGTATCTTTTCACATTTTATACAAATTTACAATAACATGACATTAAAACTATAACCCGGCTTTCATTTCTTAGTGACATTGTAATACAACTATAACGTTGTAGATTGTAATATTAGTAATCACGCTAAGTTATAATAACATCTTTGGACATTATCTTTTAAATAAACGTAGTATATGTTTCCTTGTGTAATTTTAAACAGGATATTGTTCCATTTAACAATGGTAGGCTATACTGGTACAATGTTTTGATGAAAGTAAGTTACTTATTAGGCACGCGACCAGCCGCAGCTGTTAAATGTATCGTAACATTACGAAAGGCGCCAGACAGATAATGAAGAGAAAGCTACTGATGGCCCTTACCATATTCACGCTGTCCGCAGCCAAGAAACGACAATCAGAAGGCCACCAACATGGAGCCTCATCAGGGCACGAGGAACATATAGACAAGATAATCACATTCGACCAACAACCAACATCAGATACTCTACGAAGAGAATTGACTGTTAAGAATTTTGCAAGCAACATGTTAACCGAAGAAGAATACTTTAAAAAGATCGACATCCTACAAGATAGAGTGGGGAATCTTAACTCATTAGTGCATAATCAAACGAATACGATAATCGAGTATCTAATGGAAATATTGAAGTTGGTTCAACTGGCGCCCGTACATGTAATGGAGAACGCCATACAATCATTAAAGAACGATTTGGACAAAGTCAAATATCTGCTCACCCGACATCATCATTCTAGTAATCATTCACTACGACGAGGTATTTTATATACATTTTTCTTTAAACGTGTCTTACACTATTAATAATTATTATTTAGTCTCAATAATAGATTATGTAAGTGTATTTACTATTTATTTTTCTTATCTACTCGTTGTCTGACTGGAGAAGAAAAATAAAAGCGTGAGAATAATATAACAAGATAAAATAAAACAATAATAAAAGAAAATGCAACATTTCTAAATAAAAAATTATGGTCTAGTATGCTGAAAACATTCGATGGCACTGTCAAAACATTAACGAAACAAAAGCGCGCGAACACCTTTGACTAAACTAACGCAAAACTGTTTAATCCCGCTTCGATTCTTATGAGATTAAATGGTGGTGCTCACACTAGTTACTCGATTATAAGTTGTGCAACTAAATAGTTGAACAGGCTGCATAAACAATCAACAATCGCACAACTGTTATGCGAAAGTTTAGTTGTGCATCGCTCTACAGACTTTAATGAATCTTAGTTATTGTTTAAATATCAGACTAATAATTTTAGGAGTGGTAAAGTCCGCTTTAATATCTTCGCATGAAAGGGCCGACTCGCCCGGTGTAATACTACAACCATACAGAAAACAGGGGCTAAGTGGGAGCAATTCCGCGTACAGTCTGATGAGTCTGATTCTTTTTTCTTAAGAGGAAATGATGACAATAAAAAGTGGATTGTTGGTGGAGGAGACGTAAAGGAAGCGGAAATATTCTCTTTATGTGCGTCTCATCCTCCGTCGATTAAGGGTAGGCTTCGCTCTGCAATGCGGATGTATATGGGCAGCGGCAGCGTCTCCATTTCGGTGAATTTAGGTGGCCACTAACTCGATTGCCACCTCATAAAACTGTTTTGGTAGTGAAAATGCATGCAATAATGCTTATTCAAATCCAAAAGTTGCCAATAAGCGGAGCGATACCAAAATAATTCTAGATTGCAATTGATTTGTTTTGTGTCAGTGAAATAGCGCCTAGATTCAATGTTAAATTAGTATTGGGGCAAATAACATATCATTTACGCTTCGTTCCCGTGTCTTCCACGTTACATTTTCCTTCTGTTCCAGCAGTTGATATAAGCCCCCAGGTGTACTATGTGTTTATAGGAAAGTGAAAGATGTTTTCTTAACTTTAATCCTTCGACTGTGTGAACTAGTACGAACAATAACCATCGACCTTTCTGTGGTGTCGTGATTACGTTTTTTTCCCATCGTATGTTTAGTTGATTGGCTCTAAGTCAGAGGATCCCAACCTTTTTTCCTCGTAGCAACCTTTAAAGTTTTAACGGTGAATCCCATTTCTGTTATTGTCTGGAGGGGGTGGGCATTGAAAAACCTAAATTGTTAACATTAAATTTTATTTGGACATTTTATTTTTTTAATTTATTGCATATAGGTAGTGTAAGGATACGTCACGACACCCTACGGCGAGCCCTCAGTATGTTCGAGTGCTGATAAAATGTTCGTGGACCACCATTTACAAATCGTCAATTACCAATTTTGTTTTTACTTAGACAACTTTGGGAATAATTGGTCCAGGTGTAAACTGATTTGTGAACCGCCAAATAGCTCCGCACATATTGCATGACTCGACATACGTGAGGAGTCTATCATTTACATTGTACGCGTCTTTATTGTAAACAATAAGACGTATTTTGAAAATACATCCAAACAAATTGTATATTCGCTCGTGAACATTCTAATAACAATTAACAACGCGAGGTAGCATTATTACGAATCATCTTCTGGGACAAAACGTGCTTGTTTTTATTTGATGAACGTTCTGTTTGTAAACTTTTTGTGAGCGTGGAAAATGTTTGAGCGGGCCAGTCGCTCTACGGCCAAGTGAACGTTCGCACATCGATATGTTATACATTCTGCTGCTTGCATTCTTGACCATCTCCCCTATATCCTCGGAAGTATCGCCGGAACCAGCTAGAGTTAAGAAACAAAAACATAGAAGTGAACATTCAGATAAGAACGCATGGAAAAAAGAATATGAAGACGAATTGAGTAGAGCTATGCTTGCATCGAGGAAACGCGATAACTACACAAGAGTTGTGCAGTCCGCTATGATGTCAGAAAACGAGGCTGTCATAGAAAAAATCATGGAGTCAATCACTACAAGTGAAAAATATCTAAAGAAAATTGACAGTATAGACTTCAGATTAAACAGGCTGGATATAGAAGTTCACGAGAAAACCAATAACATATTGAAATATCTAGCGGCTCTGTCGAAATCATTACAAAGTCAATTGTTCCCGGAGAAGTTGGATACAGCAATAGACTTATTAAAGACAGATATAAGTTACGTAAGAGCAAAACTAGAGAAAACATCGCAAGATAGGGGAGGTATTACTCTACCCCATAGTAAGCCTTCTTAACAAACTTATGTATATCTTGTTTCTTATAATTTACTTTTTGATACCTAATCGTTTTCTTTTTAACACTTTTTGGTAACAATTTAACTTGCATATTTAGTATCTATAAGCCAGATAAGCACTCCACTGATATATTGGTACTAAGCAATAGGTGACTAGGCCGTAGTCAATAAGGTTCTTATTTTTATTGAAAATCTCAAAAAATATCAGTAAATAGTTATTAGGGGTCGTGTAGAGATCAAAAAATATTAAACAAAAACGTTAATACCCCTAATTATCTAATACACTATATCTCCGCCTTTACAATATCTACTTTTCACTTCAAATCTCAATAAAACGAAACTAACTTTATAAAAATTCTTATTTTGTCATAAAGTGAGGCCAATCCTCACGAGCACGATAAGTAGGCTTAGGGCATACAGAGAGCAGGTCTCTCACATCAGAAATAATGCGATCCGTGAATCCGTAGGGTGGTCTAAAAATTACTACTCTTTCAGCGATCTTCATTTTTTTTTACTACACATAAGGTAGCAAACGAGCTAGCGGCCACCTAAATCCACCAAAATGGCGAAGCGACCGCTGCCCATAGAATTCCACAATTTCAGATGCGTTATCCCTTATCCGACGGAGAAGGAGACGCACATAAAGTGGATATTTCCCTTTCCTATGCATCGCCTCCACCGTCAAATCCACTTGGGAAGGGTCCTATCCTCTCCTCATAAGAAAAGGGTAGTAAAGAGGCAGGGACTTAAATTAGGCCTAAATTCATCTTCGTAATATCAGTGGTTAAACTGGCTTTACGTATTCAGTTTAATTGAACATTCGGACTAGACTACTTACTATAAGACACAAAACATTTTTTGTTATTTGATGACCGTTATTGTTGCAGTGGATACTGGTGCATATAGATTGGAATCCGCTCTAGACTCACGACTTAAGTTCGTTGAAGACCATATCAAGGGTATCATGGCCAGTGTTGAGTCCATTTCAGGAGTTATAGCGGAAGTTAAACATCGACAGAATAATAAACTTTATCACAAGTAAGTATGATATGCATGTTATGAATCACACGTTATAAGGAGAACTTTATAAGTGTGGAGGTATACTGGTAGTGGGAGACCTAAAAAGAGATGAATGGATTCAGTGTAGGTGATATCCAAGAAGGGAGTGGTGCCTGAGTTGACGGATGAGACTCTACGGGAGTACGATAAGATAGAGGAGATGATGATGGAAAATATAACATCTTAGTAGGTCCTGTCAAAGTATAATGCCGTTACTTTGTCATACTTTCATTCTTGAGCAGACTGACAAATACAGTATTTAAGTGACGAGCGTGAAACAATGTGATTTCGATAATTAACGGTTTTTATTTATTCTAGCTGCAAAATTTAATTCGAATTTCTTAGTCGACAGGAATCAAACGGCGGATTGGACAGCTTATCAATAATAAGTGAGTTTAGAAAAGCGCTACATGAACAGAAGCCGAAGAGATGTGAATGCAAGTTAGTATCAAATCTTTAAAGTCGGTTTTCATCGATGTAACTCAATTCTTATTCGAATTTCGTTTATTTCTTTTCAGAATCGGTCGAATGGACCGTAATGAACGATACCCTACGGATTGTCATGAAATACAAATTCAAGGTTTTAACATATCAGGCATCTACAAGATCAAACCAGACGATATTGATCCGTTCTACGTTTTGTGCGATCTTAGCACCGCTGGTGGGGGATGGACTGTAAGGACAATAATTATCATTTTGTTATTTAAGTAGCCTAGCTCTCTGCGTTTCTAACTTGTATGACATCATATTTCCACCCATTAAATTTTAATGTTCATTTCATCAAACTTCCATGATGGAAACGCTTTTAAAGGACAGTGGCATTAACTATTTGACGGCTGTTATAATAACCGTAACGTTAATCATTTTAAGGTATTTCAAAATCGTTACGACGGCTCACAAGATTTTTATAAGTCTTGGTCTGAGTATAAGTACGGCTTCGGCAACTTGGCGGGTGAATTCTGGTTAGGGTTGGAGCAGCTTCACCATCTCACCAGCCAGAAGCTGTATGAGCTGAGGATCGAGCTGGAGACGCAGCACGGGAGGGACGGCTTCGCGGGATACTCGGTCTTCACTATCGCACCAGAACATGAAGGTTACAGGATCAGTACACTCGGCTCCTTCCATGGATCTGCAGGTTTATTCCTTAAATATTTAATCTTCTAAAGTTATATAAATGCGTATACTGTTCTTTTACTCGACCATGCATTAAATTAGTTAGTTATATCGTTTAGTTTTTTTTATTATTTGTTTAGTATTCAGTAACGCATAAGTTAAAGCTAAAGAAAACATTAGTAGTAAAATAGATGAACTCTACAATTTAAAATAGACGAAGTCATAATGAAATGAAGAGAGAGAGAAAACATTTAGAGTAAAGAATAGATCAATTTACAATACAAATCCGTTATGTCAACCACTTAAAGTAGTAAGAGGCCAGGAAGATGATTTTTTAGTGAAGATTGTTTTGTTTAAGGTGACTCATTATCATACCACGCTGGGCAGAAGTTTTCGACATATGACGCAGATAACGACGAATGGAAGGAGGGGTCATGTGCCACCGAACATGGCGGTGCCTGGTGGTACAAAGAATGTGACAAAAGGTAATACATATATCGTCCTAAGAAACACAGAAGTTTTCTCCTTCAATATGTTTCTATTGCAGAATATCTAAACTGTTGTTGATCGCTACCTGTAAGTCATAATGTGCTTTCTGGCCTACTTTGAAGTAACAAGACTTCTGAATCATCTATTTGGTCAAACTGTGATATACATGCATTGGAACACAGATGCAGTAAAACCACATCTAATATTATGAATGCCAAAATTTAGATGGATGAATGGATGGATGTATGTTTGTTAGAGTTTGTAGCCTAAATTGCTGAACGGATCTCAATGAAATTTTGCATAGATGTAGAGGATAGTCTAGAAGAAAACACAGGCTACTTACTTTTGTTCTTTTTTCTTTATTTAATTCCACACGGACGGAGTCGTGGAAGAAAGCTAGTAATCTATGAAATTACTATGAATAATTTAGGAATGTTAACATAATCGATGCGTAACAGGCCGATATCGGCCTGACGCAATAAAACTATGTCCCTCTCGGTATTGCGAAACTATTATCTCAGGTGTATACATTACATTACATAAAATTTATACGTTAAATTTCCTCAAAGTTCTAGCAATTTAATCTATCCTGGGGCTGGTGGGTCTAGAAAGACCTGCCACGCAATGTCGGAAATTTCATTGGGGGCGCATTTCGGCCCGCCGCCGCACCAGCTGAAGAATTATCATTTTACTTGCCGCAGTGAACGTGTTAATTACAAGTTGATATTTCTTGTGTTACAGCAATCTTAACGGCAGATATACATTGTCAGCGGAAGAACCACAAGGTCAGAATATGTATTGGATCTCGTTCAAAGCGCCTGCGGTGCCGCTCACCAAGTCGCGGATGATGATCCGTCCCCTGCCAGCCAGTCGACCACTAGACTACAACCAGTATCCCAGGGTAATCGCCGTCCTTAATACAAACTAAAATACGTTTTACACCCGTTCAGTGCCCTTAGAAACACTACTAGCTACCAGGCCCAGTGTATCTCGGGTAAAGTTTTTTTTAAAAAACGAAAACTGCGTAGGTGACTTTTTCATTAGCCCAGTTACTAAAGCATATAACTATTCTTCTGGAGACAAATAAAAAAAAACAAGATTTGTATTTTTTAAACGTACAAAAGGTTACATAACCTATAGGGAAAATCTGAGGAAAATATTCCCATTGTCTGTCTCAGTATTTTTCCATTTATGAAAAAAGAAACTTGAATAACTTGTGTGACCTTTTTATGATAAAATTGTTTGCAAGATGGAGTATATTATTTAATATTTACTGATATACCATTCCCCATCCTATCGTATCTAATTGTAAGACCAGAAAAAAAACTTTTTTAGTAAGCATCAGGCTGGTTATATTTGCAGGATTATTTAAACGAGCATTATTTTTAATTAAACATTTTGTGATCTTTTTTACAATATGACTGTTTCGTTAAGATAAAGTTTCCGCTTGGTCTGTAGGAAAGCAAATATGGTCAGCACCATCGGTTGCGGAGAATGTCCGGGACGCATTGCTTTAATGGGCAAGTATCCCACTATATTTAGTCTTTCTGAAAATTTGATCCAGTACTTCTTAGTATCTGTAGTAAATAGTATAATTAAAAATAATGCACGCTTAAATATCTCATTTATAAAAGTATTCTGTGATTGGAATATAATCAACCTGTAATACAATCCATTGCTAAAGAGCTTCTTAAAGCCTTACACTTCGCTTGTATAGGCTGAGACATCCTAGCATTCTCATGTTTAGGTACATACCTTTGTTAATAGGTTGCAATATAACCCAAGAATGAGGTAGCTTATGTTGTTTTCAGAAAACTTTAGAGAGCACAAAAGTAAAACCGGCAGAAGAACAGCCAAAGGGGCTTCGGGCGAAGCCAACGTTCGAGGCGGCACATCTAAGGAAACCTTACCGGTACGAAGGGCACACGCGAGACGAAGTATTTTTCCCAAATTATTCGTAGAAATATCAGTAGACGAATGTGAACAATGCAATAGGTGTGGCACAAGTTCAACTAGTAATTGTTACAGAGTTTATTCAACGTGATAACGCAAATCTGTTGCGAATTCATTTATTGTACAAATTAATCAAGAGACATTCGAGTGAAATCATGAGAATTGATTTCTTAACTGTTTTTATAACGCGAGTAAAATATTTTTTAAAAGATTGTTAACAATGTTATTTACATTATTATTTTTTTATATATATTTTGTGTATGTACAGTCGCGGAAATCAGCGGTGTTTCTCTTTCAGATAATGCCTTATTCTTTGCAACGAAACAAACTCCGCCTCTTATATAACTAATTAGGTAGCAGTCAGTTGCTCAAACGACGGAATAATAAAAATCAATACGTCGTGTACTGACTGACCTTTTCTGTACAAATTTAAAAACAGCGTCTCATTGGCAATTATTGTATTAATACGTACATGGGTTCAATCGACCGTAGCTTTAAGGTTGAAACACTACCAGATTACCCGACTGTACTTATGTGTATTATTGTGTTATGAACTTTTTTGTTTGCATTTAAATAATATAGAATTGTGTGAAAGTATAGTTTCAAAAGATTTGAAAAAAACATATTGTCATCTCTATTCTTCTCTCTGAAAATTGTGAGATGGTAAAATAATAACTGTTGTATTTCCAAACTATGACGTATTGACTATACACATTTCATAACAAAAAATATTTAGAAACTTCATATGTTTTCTCAAGTTATGGCAACAGTAATTCGAACACGGGTTGACTTGCCCGTGGGGAAATCATTTCGGCGTAATTCCCACGTGTATGGCAACGTCATTAATTTTCTTCGTTATGCAATCTTGACGTGTTTAAATAACGGTTGGTCTCCACTCTTGAGTCGTAGCACTTCTCTTCTTACCTGAGTTTCTTTATCCTATTCTAACGTTCCCAATAACTTAGTAAACTGTATTCGTTGAGATACACGAGATACATTTGTTAGCCCAACTTTTTATTTGAGCCTTGTTTGTTGTGCCTCGTCCGCTTCCTTTCCGAAGTTTCTTAGTGTTCTCTATTATATGAAATTCCTAGCGACATAATTAGGTTATATATACACTTAAGCCCGATACATACAATCAGTTCAAAGTAGTTGAAATTTTCAGTTAAAATAGCTCGTGTAGGCAACATTTTTACCGTCATCACTGTAGTAATAAAGTTTTGCCAACACATGTTTTAACTGAATTTTTCTACTGTCCAGTTAGAATTATACGTATGTACCTGGCTTACTTAACTTAGTAAAACGTAAAAGGAGTTTCTAGGTGTTTTGTATTATATAAAATTCCTGGCGACATATCAAATAAGTATATTAGCTTTAAGCTTCATACTTTTTAAGTATACTGTAAATTACGAATAAATCATAAGTTTTATGGCCAGTGTTTTTGTTATTGTTTGCAATATTTTTATTTAGTTTCTAATTAGGTAGGAACGAAATAAAAGAAGTCAAATCAGTCTCATCCACTTTATTTAAAAAAACATTGATACATGTAGTGTTTTAATTTTTGAGCAACATTTATTCGGACTACTAGAATTTGAATCAATCTTAGAAATCGGTTAACACGTTCAGTGCGTGACGCGATGTTAGCTATCATTAATACATTAATAGTGGCATTGAACGTGTTAATTTGAAGTCCCACTAGTGCAGCGCACGCGGAGATTTCGTTTTGAAACAGTTTATCTATAAAAGCATTGCGACAGTGAGACTACGTTTACAAATAGGCTGCGGCAGGGACTGAATTACAGTGGACACTCAGAATAATATAATCGAAAAGTACTAATCAACATTTTTGCCATCTTCAGTTTAACTAAAGATTAATTTCTAAACTAACATTTAATACTACACATTAAATATGATAGTAAGTATACGACATATATCGGTGTACTAGATATTGTATTACAACGGCTCATAGGCCCACATAAGAACATCAAGTACCTCAAAAAATACAATAAAAAAATCCTCTACTTTGAAAAAGATTCGATATTATAAACAGATATAGCCTTAAACATACTATTTTATTAAAAAGTACTTCCAAAATATGTAATTATCAAATAAGTTTTTAACTCCCAAACTACTGACCTGTTTTTGGTATTTGCATTAGATAAAACCAGTACAGACATCAAGATACTACGTACATGTAATTACTTCAATCGCTTAATTACGCGACTTACTTTAAGATAATATAAGTAGTATACGCTATGTTAATAAAAATTAATGTTTAAAAATCACTTGCTACGAAAACGAAGAACTAAGTAGCACCATATATAAATTGATTATTTGCTGCACTCAGAGTTATACGGATACTTAGATACATATTAATACGAAATTTGCGCTAAGCGATTCCCTTAAACAACTCTGGATACAGCAGTAAATCTTAAAATAAAAAAAATATGCAAGAGAAAATAAACAAAGCGCTTACTTTGGCGAAACTATTATAAAATTAGTAGACAGCGATTGCACATTGGGTTATTTATAACCGATAGCAGCTCTATTCAACAATCATAAATATTAAACAAAGTACGTAATTACCGCTGGAAACATAAAAAAAAATACACAAAACAACTACATCATCCCAACAGGTAATAAGCTTAATAAGAACATTACATAAGTTTAACATTACTAATACTTGAGACAGACAAATGTCTGTTTCACAAATTTACACAGAAATCATAATAGGTATGATATACATATGTACATAATTTATACATATGTGTATATAAACATATGTGTACTCTACATATACACACACAAGACAGGCTAGTGCCACTTATATAATAGTAAAAAAAATTTTTTGGAAACTTAGAATTAAACCAGAAATTCAGAACTACAGAGAGGTTACTAAAATTCTATTATTGATATTATTATATATTTAAATAAACTAAAACCTATGGCTGAAGATTCAAAGTATTGTTAAATATTAAATTGACAATGCATTACTTAAATATTATACTTACTTTATAATACTAATTTAATTTTAAACAGTTATATGGTAAAGGATAGTAAGGGCCTGTCCCACCATTGACTGATAGATAAGATAGCTTAAAAGTGACGTCACTGTCAGATAAGGGAACAAAATCAGATTCCATCGCATATTTTTTACGTTGGATTATCAGACAGTTTACAATTTGGTCGGACAGGCCCTCAATGTTGTGTCTTAGTCGATATAGGCTCCAAGGCTACACACAGCTAAACTAATGGATGCATGATTGCAAGTCTATGTTTGAATGGTGGGATCTCTGGCCTTTCAGCTCTGTTATCTACAAACTAACGTATAGAAATGATACAAGTTTCCTACTAATAATCCAGCATTATGGGTTGAAGTGGAGAGGTTACATTATTTACACTAATACTATACATATTAATGTATACTTAAGTCTACTTTGGGGAAAAATAATCAACTTAAATTATATAACGCACCAATGGATGGTGCAACTTAACACAAAATAGGCGGACCACTCGACATATGTCCTAAATGACGTTAACAAGGTATTACCAACATACACAATAATGGCTATAACAGACCTTTTTATAGGAACACGCGGTTACTTAAAAAAATCAATCCAACCAATCAAAAAATTAAAAAAAAGAAATCGATTTTACTTATGTCAATGGTTAAAATTAGTAAAATATTAAAAAGTTATGGACAATTAATTAATTAAAGTTGTTGTCCTTCGAATAATGGCGTGCCCCTAAAAAAAGTGAACAATATGCTACAAAAGAAATATAAATCTTTTAATATCATCATCACCCCACCCCACCGAGGGGCTCGGAGCCTACCCTAAGTAAGGGTTGGTTGACTTCACAAATATCTTTGAATTTCTTCACCGATATGTGCCTTTTAATATCAATGTGATAAAATCTAAACAATTGCCCGAATACGTTAAAGAGATAAATGAAATTTAAACAAAAAGTCGTTAAAATTTTTTTTACAAAAAATTGTTTTTTCGTAAATTATTAAATTTTTTTTCGTTATAACCATCAATCAAATGTTGTTGTAATACCTTAAAGATAAAAAACTTAAAATATACACAAAACATAAACATTTTTTTAAAAAATTAAAATTAACAAAGTAACAAAAAGGGGAACCATATCAGAAGCCATTAATATTTCTGAATCCAATCGGAAACAAGAATGGCTTAAATATTTACAATAAATTTATTAAAAGAATTGCATCAAACATAAGTTAAAAATTAATCAAATAATACAAAATATAAGTACGATGGTTAAATTATATAGGACATAAATGTAATCAACTAAATGATAATAAAAATAATGGAACAGAATGTCCATGAAATGTGTCGAGTAAATAATATTTTTTTGGTAGACACTAAACATAGACTATACTTAAATATACGCAATAACTATTAATAACTATTCATAAACGGTTATTTTTAAATTACCAGAAAAAAAGCAATTAAATGTGCTATTATTTTGTAAATCAAAGTCATTCACAAATAGAAATTAAAAAAAAAACATAGACAAAAGTTTTACAAACACAAGAAGATTCCTTTTAATTAATGAAAATGGCCGTAGCGAGGTGAAATTATGGATTTTATATAGAATGCATGGAAATTGTTATTATCGTGAAACGGGGTGAAGCCATGTTAAATTGGGACCCGTGGGTCATGCCTAATCCTATTTACCCCGTTTTACGATAGAAGTATTACACAAAAATATGTACATTGCAATCGACCAATAATAAGTGTTAATTTAGAACAAAGAAAGATATACTTTTTTCTGATAATTACAAAACAAGCGAGTTTTTTAAAAGCCACTTAACTAAATCAGTTCGTAATGGCGCACTTCACCAAACACTGATAATCACTATTGTCCACTGTTAAGAAAATTTAATCTTCCTCTAATCAAAGTCAGCAAGATTAATTTTGAAAATTAATTCTGAAAAAAAGATACATTAAATTAGTACCAAATATAACCAGATTATAATAATTTCATTATTTTAATGCTAAGTAATAAATTTCATAACTTCACTTATAAAGCTTTTAAGTCGAATATTTAGGTAAACTAAGCATAGTTTTTAAAACTTGAATATAGAGGAGAGATTCCTGAATTTATTTAATTAATCTATGATTTGTCAATATACTGACCTCATTCGGACTCAGTAGAGTTTTGTTCGTTCTCCGGGCGCAGAGCATCGATGCAGGCGACAATCTTGAGTGCGGGCCCCAGCTTGATGGAGAGCGCCATAACGAGGTGCTCAGCCTTGATAAGAAGCAAAGCCTCGCCATCAACTTCCTGAGCCAAGAACTCGTTAGCATAGCCCGCACATCCTGGTATTTTCCTTATGAATTCGTATACTTCGGCAACCTGCGTAAAAAACAACATTTTATTTTACTGCAACAGTTTACAAAATAGAATCATCAGATTGCAATTTCTTTAGCGTAATAAATACTAAGCCCATCTACGTCTTGTAAAAGTTTGGATGGATGGATGTTAGTTTGTAGTCTGATCTACTAGAGTGATCTCCATGAAATTTGGCATAAATGTTGAGGATATCTCAAAGAACACGTAGGCTACTTTTTAATTTCAGGCAGACGGAGTCTGGGCGAAAGCTAATCAGTTAATGAAGTTACAATAACTTACCGTCCACTTGTTAGCGTTAACGACCCTGGCAGGCGGAGCCATCTCTACAGGTTCCTCAGCGGGAGGATCAGCAGCCGCCTTTGAGGGTCCAGCAATTGGTTCTTCCATCTCAACAACGGCAGGGGCCGCAGCGTCGCTAGTGCTAGTTGCTGGAGCCTCAGTTTTCTTCTTTTTGCCTAAAACAAAAATTTAAATTAATAAACGTCAGTATAAAGTCCATCAAAGAAATATAATTTTCAGAGACACAGTTTCAAATCACGTATTTTGTTGGAGATCATTTTGTATCTTTATTCTTTTTTTTCTAAACAATTAAACTTAGAGGACTAATTTTGTTTTGTTATTTTGCATTCATAACAATTATTAAATGTAAAACTTAAAATGTTTACTTTAAGTGTCATTAAAGGTTTTCTTAACTCGACAAAGCTGTAGATAGCTACATAGTTACACAAAAATGGAATAAACAAAACAAATTTAATATGACTCTAAAATGTAAAATACACAAAAAAAAAAATTTCAATATATGATGGTAACACTAAAGTAAATGGTAGGGTGATAAATTAAAAAAAAAACAATGAAAAAAATTAAATCATTTTGCATGTAAATGCGTGTGTGTGTGTATGTGTCGTAAATAAATTATGTCATGTAAGTACTACCTTATCATGCACCAAAGAGTTTAAACATGGGGCCAAATTTTTACAAATGGTACGATTTTTTTCTACACAAAACGTATCCCTACCGTATTACTACAAGCACAAAAAACTTTGTTACACTAAAATGTAACAGTCCAAACTTTTCTTGTCTTCAACAAACGACAAAAACACAAGCTCAAACTTATATTAACATTCAAAAAAGGATAAAAAAATACCGAAGTAGGTAATATACTTACTTTGTTCCGGCTCAGTAGTCGACGATCTCTTATTATTACGAGTTTTATCTTGTTCTCTGTCACATGTAGTTGTCCAATCACGGAAAGGCCGGTTAACCTACAAATTCAAGATATTAGTTGAGATACCGAACTATACTTCGTGTGAAATCTTATGAACAATCCTTCATTTACTTTTGTATGAACTATCAAGCGCCATATTGAATCACTGGCGACGCTCAAAACAAAATAAATTATGTAAAACAATTGACGCAAGAGTTTGGTCGTCTTATTTTTACGAGGCCAATATTCGTTTTTTGTTAATATCATCACCAAGCCGTTGAAAGAACTTGGTATTCAAACTAAAGACGTGTATTACGCGTCAAAACCATCAATGAACCAACTCTAATGATTCTAACATTATTTGAAAGTTTCAAAATGAAACAGTAACTTACTGCAAACGGTTCCCCCGCTTCCTGAATTACGTAGCCTTCGATCACATGAGTCAGAATATTTGGCTTTACCATAGCCTTTGGCAATCCCTTATCTAAAAAAACAAATTCAATTTATCACAGCAGGTCACTCAAAACATGCTACCTATTATATTTCCACAACTAAAAATGAATTAACATTGATTTTGTTTAAAACGAACTGTCGCCCTAAAACTTAGTTAGCGCGGATTTTTTTTTAATGGCCCTCTATAACAATCCCGCGTACATCAGCTATCCTCCAGTCACAGTTCGGTCAAAATCGGTATACCCATTCCAGAGCCAGATCAGTCGCCATTTCCATGCCAGCTACCCTACAGTAAAGTTCCGTCAGAATCGGCGCAGCCGATTCGGAGATTACCCGGAATGAACGCAGCTTGCGGACAGACAGACAGACAAAAAAGTTTTTTTAACGCAATTTTCGTTATTAGCAACGCTTATATCAGCTTCACGAAATCTGGATTTTTTATTACATACAGACATTCCAATTTTATTATGTGTATAGAGTATAGACTAGTTAGTGCCCACGACTCTGTCGGCGCCGAAAAATAAATGTAGCCTATGTGTTCTCCCAGAATCTTTGAGAAGTTCTGGAGAACAACAAACGTTCATCATTCACATGTAAACTCTCGCATTCATGTTATTAGTATAATATTAGTATGATAAGATATTATATTAAATGTTTACTTAAAAAAAGCGGAAGTCCTTGCGACATTTTACCAGTGTGAAGACAAGAAAAGTAGGATAGGAGTTATTAGTTTCGAACATAAGTAAATGTACACTCTAATACATTTTATATGTTTTCACAACTTTAAACTAAGTTAATCACAGGTTTTACCGTTAAAACACATTTTAGCTTATTAATATACTTCAACAAGACATATAAACACAACGTTTCAAAACATTTAAACGGAAAAATCCTATGAGTGACGCAGATCGAATGATCCCCTTTTAAATTTTATCCCGATGTCGGCGAAATTACAATATTACATTTAAAGCGCTGCAACCGCTGACTTTGTTTAATACCATTAGACGGGTAAAAAACAACATTTTAGTGCAGCATAAACATCACATTTTGCTATATTACAAAAGGCGCAAAACCACATGAATAATATATTCGCTGCATGAAAAACAAGACGGAAAATTTTTAAATTTCAAATCTGGGTTTCAGGGCTACATCGTAAATAATTTATAAGCGAATGGCGTGATATCGCTTATATAAGTTCTTTTAAAAACTTTATAGAATGACTGTATTCCTTCTACTCGCCGTCAACACCGAATTTATTTGCATGTTCTATTACATTCTAGAATGATTCCAATAAAGCATTAAATTTATCATAAAGATGTCGCTATTTACCGAATAATGTTAGGAAACACCTAAGAAAGCCGAAATTAGTGAGGATAGATAGGTATTTTAGATATTATATTAAAGTCTTATAAATATTATATTGTATTGTGTAAAAAGGTGTTATGTTAAATAAAAATAAAATAATAATTAATGGTGAATGGAAATAAAAGTTAAAAAATGATCATTTTAAAAGGATACAGACTCTTCAGCTATAGAACGTGAAATTAAAAAAAAAGACAACGTATATGACCATAACATTTGAAGTTAGGTCTCATCATAGCAAGTATAGTGCGACAAGCTTATCATGCCCGGTATGACGCTTTTCAAATATCTTGGCGGCCTAAAGCAATTAGTGCGTTGCGCAGTTCTCTTCTCTCGCCTCCCGCTACGTACCTATATACCTAAATTTGTGTTTTGCTCTTCCATTGGTGCATGCATCAGAGCCGCCAAGATATCTGAATACTATAATAAGGGGGCGCCAATACCACCGGGGTTAGTACGATTAGAAAACACGTAAAACCTACATAATTACAAACAAGGCTTGACAAAACAGAAAAGTTGAAAAGGATTTCGTAACAGTTACTTTAAAAGTGGAGCGTTAATGAATTATTATTTACTTTTATGCCCACCGGGTGAGATATGTTTGTCGTTCTATACTCTATACGTTCATTTATATTAGCACTTACCATGACCAGAGGGTGATGCAATATGACGGTTACATTGGGGCGACTTGAACAGAGCACTTGAATTCATCGTAGATTGCACTGGCGAAGAGCTTGAATAGGCAGGGGAAGCCGAGCTTACCTTTAAAAAAAAACATTTAATTAGGACTTTCTCTTCAAATAATACAAACAAATCTTAATTATTTTCATTCTATAGCGATACTTCATTATTAAAAACTTGGAGAATTTTTTTTATCTATCTTATTCTACTTCCGTAAGGTCACTTCCTTCTGGATCCTGTCACCTTTTACGCTATCCATCCACCTCTTTCTAAATCCAGAAATGTGACTGTTATAATATAAACTAAGTAATTTTGTAAACATTAAAAATGATCTTTACCGAAGTTGTTCCCGGAAGGGAGAGTACTTGAGAAGTGCTTGGGATGCTGGCATTAGACAAAGATGAAGAAGAACTTGAAGAGACTGAAGCAGATGTAGCTTCTGAAGCAGCTGAAGAAGCTGCGGGATTAAGAATAATATTACATATTTAAAAAAAATACACATAAACGTACAAATCTAATAAATTTATCGATAAACACCTGTTGCGAAGTAGTTTTCTAGTATATTAGATGGGGGCGTTGCATCAATGGTCGGCATCGAAGCAGCAACTTCAGCAGCGTTTACATATTCAGAGTTTACCGAAATGGTTGGCGGCGGCACCGCCACCGCTGAGTCGTCGACCGCAGACTAGAGGTAAATTATAAATTATCAACAATTTAAATATCTGCATTTTAGAATATTGCGCATGCATTGTTTTGTATTGAAACAATTTCTATCTACTCACTAGTAGTAGGTCACATACTAATAATTTAGTATCCAATAGTGTATTACTATTACTAACATATTTTTTTCTTAAATATTCTTTACAGATAAAATAATTTAACCAATATCTTTATGAGGCATGCCAGCCATTTAAGTTGCAACATTTATAGAAAAAAAAATATATTATACAGGTTTTCTTATCATATTACAAAACTTAAAGTTACAATTCAAAATCTGAACTGTATAGTGAAATCAGATAAGACAATTAAAAGAAAAAATAAAGAAAACCTGCAAACATCCAATTACATTTATCTTTACTCTTAAAGCTTAACATCAATAACATGGCATAATCAGTATACAAACATTCTCGTCAACAAAAAGGACATTAAAAATAAATACAATATGTACCAATTAGTTATATAAATGTTATCGGAAATGTGTGAGTCAGGAATTGTATAACTGGGGCGCTACCTCTTTTTTAACTACTCCTTCCCCCTTGATCATTGTCTATCCCCTCCTCTTGATCAATAACTTGTCCCCCCTTGGTCACCGGCTACCCCCTTGATCATCAGCGAAACACCCCCATCATCAAATATAAGTGAAAATATAAAAATACCAAAGAAGAGCAACTGGGAATGCAAATAATTTAAAATATGAAACTTAATTTTTAGAAAAAAAAATGTTGATAGTGAGATAGTAAATTTAAATCTCTAAAAATCTATGCAATCACATAGTTTTATTAATTTACAGTTTGAATAGTGTTATGCTAAAGAAAAGAAGAAAAACGCCAATATTGTATTTATAAAAAATAACAAAAAAAAACAAAGCAAACATTTAAAGATTTGACAAAGCAAAAAATTTTTTTCCACATGTAGTTTCAGCCTGTTTAATTTGGATAATAACTTTTTAGGCATCTAACAACAACATAAAAATATGTCATCAACTCTTACATTTGAGGCCGAGCTGATTGGCACGAAGTTGAGGCAAGCATTCACTTTCCACTGCATATGGAGAGAATTTTAGTGTAAAAAAAAAATCAGATTTACGCGATGATTTCTAAATGATGTGATGTAAACAAGGCTATATTTATCAAATACCAGCTGTTGCTCGCGACTTCGTCCATGTGAAATTTAAAAATATAGCCTACGTTACTCAGCGATAACGTAGCTTTCTGATGGTGAAAGAATTTTTGACATCTGCCAAGTAGTTTTTGAGTTATTTCAATACATGCAAAAATACAAATAATAATATAGATGATTGGTGAAAAAATTATGTGATTTTGTTAGTGATATTATCTTTTTATTATGAAATTTTTATTTTCAGTTTTACAAAATTGTAAACCATGGCATAGTGTACTGAGCTTTAGTTTTAAGTGAAGGGACTTGATAACTTTTCTGTCCAAGTTTTCTCTAACTTTATAAAATCTTCGTGGAGTGTCGACTAAATTTGGCGGAACCTCGAATTTTCGAGGGGGGAATACTAAATCCGAGCTCTCGCAGTTTTGTAGTAGACATCTCCAGTTACCCGCGTCAATAGTACTGTCTCTATTCTTATACTAAACGAGCCAAACACCCAGTGAAAGTGAAGTGAAATTAAGTATTATTAATTTGCATAGCTCAAATTATTTTGCAACTAAATGTTCCCGTGCGGCTTCATTCGCATGTAATTTTAAAAACTTCATTTCAATGTTTACTTATATGAAATTTCAATATTTAATTGCAATTGTCAAAATTCAAATGCACAAATGACAATGAAGACTTTTGATTTTAGGTAACAATTACCTCTACCAACCTTAGTTTTATAGCAGGAAAATAAATAGCCTAAAGCGCATCGTAAATAGGGCTTTTTATTAAAAGACGATTATTAAAAAACTGTAATCGCTGACATCCTACATAGCAACGACGTGTGTGTTTACCCTTTATTATCCGTAGCAGCGTAAAAAATTGTGTTTATTTTTAAATATCTTGGAATATATGGTGGTTCAGCGCACAAACGTAATTAAATATGAGCCGCCATTAATTAATACTATCGAGCTTAACTTATCTAATTATATCTCATATCTGTACAAAACGCTTGTAAAAAAATTGAATCACTATACTCATATGTACAGCCTGAACACTGTGAAACAATAATGTAATCAACAATAGGCAATATGCATGTATTTTTTCTTTTTTTAAACAATTCTACTTGTTATAAAATAACCAGAAAAAAATGACTTGAAAACATTCAACCATTGAGCTAATAATAATAAAATAAAATTATCAAAGGAAAATTCGTGCGACTAAAACGTGACGTCAACCGTCATATTTCAGACATTTCATTCATTTCATTCATCACATTCGCTCAGATGTCATTTCGATGTCAAAATCAACAAAGTATCACATTGGTTCTCAAAGTTATCAAAAGTAAAAAACCGATTCATTTTCATTATTCCAGGTACAAATAAGTGATAATTAATGAATGATTGTTTTCATTATTTTTTTTACTTTAAAGTTACTTTTGATATTGTGTTTACAGTAAAATAATTCTAGAGTGAATTTCTATATAAACTAACGTAAATGAACTGTGTATTGATAACACAGCGACGCCATATTAGATAAGTCACTTGCCTCGACCAATAGCGTTTCGTTTTAGAACTTAGCGAGGGAATTTAAAAAACGCACTTTTTAATCATTAAATTTCGCAACTAAATATCATTATATTTAAAAAAATTCTTTACAGGTATTATTTAAAAGTAATAAAGAATACATTAAAAAGTTTGGTCTAATTTGGCGTCATATGCATATTGCCTATTGTCATCAATTTAGTCTAGAAACTATTAAGTAGGGTATTCCCAAATTTCTTAACGCTTTACATCGCTTTCAGGAGTTAAAATAGTAAGTTTTTAATGCAATTAGCTGATTAAAAATTAAAAAAAATTGTACATACGTAGTAGTATTTGTGTGTAATTGTCACAACTTTGTAGAAAATTTCACCAATCGCCATCTTTCACTATAACCTGGATTAACACTTAAGTCTTACACTTTTAAGTTCAAACGAGAGTTTAACACAAACAACATTAGTTTTTAAACACCAAAATAGGACACGTTTAGCGCAGACCGCGAAGCGAACTAGAAATGAGAGAGGAGGAGCGCAGAAGACCGAAGACTGGGTGACTTCGACGATGCAAATTTCTTATTTAGGGTTACCATTGAAAAAAAATTATCATTTAAACAACAAGTTATTACGTGCCATAATCGTTTTATTACATGAAAATAATGGAAAATGTATAGATATACAAGTTTCTTTTGGCAGCCGACAATGTTATGAAATAAACAAATGACTTTTATTGTCAGGATAATAGTGACATTCTTATCAGTTCACTTCGCGTCTTTATTTTACGCATTTTGTGTGGTTTTTTAATGTTATTCCAGGAAAAAAGTGATGAAAGTGTTTAAGAGTAGTATTAGAGTGGTATTTTCGAAAGTGGGAGTTATTTTTTCGCGGAAAGAAGTAGGTAGGTCCAGTAATTACATTTGTAAATATCAATCATCTTGTGTCTGTTATAACATAAATGTGATACCATTTGTTAACTCAAGAAATTCCCTATTCCCAAGGAGACGCATGTATAATATGTTTAGTTTTGTAATTTCAAAAAATTGTTAATTACCAATTGATTTATAAATATTTTTCTGATAGTGGTTTTAATACCTATTCTTTTCAAATTGCAGACACCGAATCCCTAGTTGTAATGTGTTTTGTACAACTGGAAGTATTTCCTTCATGACATAAAATAAACAAGGATTTTGGTTTTTACCATACTCTTTTACTTAATAAGGAAATTACTGTGTGTACTCAGAAATATAAGAAGAAACTGGCTGTCTGATGATTTTATACCGCATCTTTTCGTTCGAACCACGGGGAGTACCACATAGTTTGAACTGCACGTTCTACGTACTATTATAAACAACAATCATTAAGATTTCAATTATTCTCTAGATAAGCACTGATTTTCTAGTTAGATTGTATGGTACAACTACTTCCTTTACAATTTGAGTTTTCGTTTTCTAAAGGGAAGAATTTACCTTAAATGTGGCAACATTACCTTTTTGGTAACCCTAAATGCTCAGAGGCGCCTTACTGTCAATGTCAAAAAGGTACCACAAAATCCTTGCAAGACTATAATAATAATTATTATAAATAACTACCTTTTACCCACGACTACCGCCTAAACATATCCTATGTCAATTTATAATATATTTGTATTTTTGGAGTTAATAGAATCCGAAATTGTCATTTGTACTTTTGATGTTATTTTGACATGGCAATGAATTCAACGCTCAGATACTTAAATATAAACAATAGAATAGCGTATTGCGATTTCTTACTTCTATCAATCATTAATAATGAGATAGGTCTAACCTGAATGGGCGGTTGAGATTTATCTTCTTCATTCTTAACGTGGATGAGAAGCGAAGTCTGTGGCTGCACGGGCGCCACGGACCCTTGCACCGGCGTGGTAGACAGGCCCATGCCGCTTTGAGTTTGTACATTCAGTTGAGGCGACGACAGGCTACTTGCAGACACCTTTCATAACAATCCACATTTAAACTAATGTCCCAATTACGTCTCTAAGATCCCAATTTTGGTTAAATAATCAAGTGAAACTTTGTTAATTTTAAGGAAACATTCGGTATAAAAAGCAATTATTATATATAAGTAGCTTGCATATTTTCGTAATTTGAACGTTGAAATTTGTGACAGGGTGTAAATAAAACAATAAGTTAAAAAGAAAGTAAGAAAATGAGGCGATATTAAATGGACCTTAAGTTAAACTCTTTTAATTATTTAGGCTTGCCTAATAAATAGAGGCTTATTAGATTTCATAAGAAATGAATCCTAACTACTTAAGTTGTTATCCTTTTCTATTTTTGTGTTAAGAAATGTTTAAATAACAACATTACATTTGTTGCTATATAATGCAATGTTATATATTGAGGGGCCTAAACAAGAGGTGTGGTAAAAATCGGAGATGCTACAAAGATTGCTAAATCTCAATAAATAATCAGAATAGATTTATTTGTATTGTAATATTCTAGCACATTTTTAATAAAACACTCCACTTTGTTATTTTTATTCTGTGCCATCATATTTTTAAAATATTATTTTACTAATGGTCACACTGATGATATAAACGTACTTAATCTATGATCACATTTTGTTTTTATTGTCTATGATAAAATGGAAGTGTAGTTATTGCAAAAACAACACAACAAATAAAATTAAACAACCAAATACCTCTTTAATGGAAATTTATACTACATGTTTAATTAAAACCCGGTGTTAATGTTTTAAATCCTGATTTTTTATATAAGTGTGTTTTAAATACGAACTTCCGTCGCCTACATTAGACGTTTTAAAAAAATATTAAAACACCTTAAATAAGTAATGAACTATCTTCATTTAAAATAAATTCAGTACATATATTAATAAAGGTAAGGTTGTAATTACCATCAGTTTATTAATTGTGAATTTAAAAAGTTTTAGTTGTGTACAAGTTTTAGTTGGGGACTCACCGTTTGCATGGGAGTTGTGTGGGTACTACCCTGAGGCTGTATTGGCATCCCCACTGAAGTTTGGACTAAGTTTCCTCCTACCAGCGTCTACGGTAGTTTAAGAAAAAAAAAACTTACTACAAAATATAAATGGGTAAAAAAAAAAATTATAATCGTTATACAGCAAATAAAACATTGATTCAATATTGAATTACATCTCATTTTATTGTCAATTATAGTTAAATAATCATAATTTAAAAAGCATAAAAGCAATTCTTTATTGGTATAGAAAATCGAACTTGTCATGAGCCATTGCGCAGAACACAATTTTATATCTGACAGACTGTAAAGGCTTACAGGGAAGGGAACTATTAGCTGTCAAAAAGATTAATATCTTCAAGAATTGGAGTCATAGAAGAATTGTAGCAGTTTTAATGTATTTTTAATGTTAATTATTAAACTGCGATCACAATGTTGATTGTTTTAAGATGATTTTTTTGTGACATAAAGAGGCATTTACAGTTTCACCGGGCTTGAGGTGGCCGAGCGCAGATGGCGCTTTTCCTAAACCTCTTTATGAAAAGATAAACGTTTAAGATGAGGGTTTAAAGAAATATTCGGTATTACCTGTGGCTGCTGTAATGTTTGGACTTGAGCTATTGGTGTATTCTGGTTGCTTTGATTTGTATTAAGCTGGCTCACAATGGTTCCCGATTGATTCATACCACCAAGCTATACAACGAAAGCATATAATGATTGACGGCAACAACAAAAAAACATTCATACAATATTGCGCAAAAAAAAAACACTCACATATGCATATGCTCATATAATTTTAACCAAAATTTTAGAGTTAATTAAAATGTAAGTTTATTTGACTTACCGTAGTTAAGTAAGATTCATACAAAAATGTGTTATATCAGGTTTTTCAACACACTTTTTGTATGAATATTACATCAGTGGAAGCTGACTATTAAGGCAAACGGAACTGACCTGATGTATTTGTGGTACCATGGATATCTGGGGTAACCCAGTCATCGGTAATGTCTGGGCAACAGAACCTACCGGCAGCGATCCTTGTGGCATGTTCAGAGTCATCGCTGCAATGAAGAACGAAGTGTCAGGTTGTGTTTTTTTATGTTATAAAGTGGCAAACGAGTAAACGGCCGCCAGAATCCGATGATAATGATCATTCATAAGGACGAATTACAAATGCGTTGCCTAGCCTTAATTGACGGAGGAGAAAACATGAAGAGGATATATCCCCTTCGTGAGCGTTTCCTTCGCCGTCAAATACACTTTTCCTCCCTTTAAAAAAAAGGGTGGAAAGGAGTAGGGACTAAAATCAGGCCTCCAGCCCTACACTTGTCAGACGAAACACGGGATTGCTCCCACTTCACGCCTGTCTTCTCTGTGGTCGTGGTATTGCTGGGGGCAGTTAAAGCGGGCTCTACCACTGATAAATTGTTAAATCTCCAGAAGTTACCTTATTGGTATTGTCAGATATTTTGTACTAAAGGTGATAGATATTTTACCTTGCTGATAATGTTGGACCATCTGTTGAGTTTGTTGCTGTTGCTGCAACAGTTGCTGCTGCTGCTGTTGTTGTTGTTGTTGTTGTTGTTGTTGT